>NC_079412.1:22399725-22469725 GCF_026213295.1 Gadus chalcogrammus | reverse complement strand
ACAGGGAAATAGAGGCAGCATCTGGACGCACTGGAAGAGTAGTAGGATCGTCTACGGCAGGCTTACTTTATTAGATGCATATATATGGGGCGGTATGGCTGTGGTTTAGGGTCACGTTTTGGGATTTGTTTTATGTTAGAGTTACGAGTTATGGTTTGGTTTTATGTTAAAAGTTAGGGTTTGGGGTTAGGTTTTCGTTTTATGTTAGAGTTATGAGTTAGGGTTTGAGGATAGGGTTTGGTTTTATGTTAGAGTTATGAGTTAGGGTTTGGGGTTAGGGTTTGGTTTTAAGGTTTGGTTTTATGATATGGGTACGAGTTAGGGTTTGTGGTTAGGTTTTAGGACCCTTAAAAAGACCCCAGGACCACCTCAGATACGGACCTCACCCAGGACGGAACCCACAGTGCCAGGACGGTTCCCGGGGCCTCAGACACAGGCCTCCTGCATCGGGATCCCCGAAAAATGACCCCTGAACCCAGACTCAAAAGCCTACTGCTAACCTAACAAACCCCTGAATGTTTAGCTCCTATGAGCTCCGGCCCTTCAGCTTGTCTCACACCAGTGGCCCTCAGCGTTTCCTTTACAATCAGGGGCATGCAGCAGACGCTTTTATCCAAAGCGACTTGCATCGGTTTGGATAAACACACACATTGACACACCGACGGCAGAGCCAACCACGCAAGGGTTGGTTAGGGTTAGGGTTAAGTGTCTTGCTCAGGGACACATCAACACTCAGCTAGGAGGTTGGCTGGGGATCGAACTAGCAACCTTTCGGTCACGAGACAACTGCTCTACCTCCTGAGCTAAGCCGACCCCAGAGCGGGAGGTTGAGCTGTGGTCCTCTGTGTGCCAGTCCCGGCTAGGCGGTGTCGGGAGCGGCAAGCAGAAGATCTTCACCTACGACGCCATGTACAACCGGAGCTCCTCCAACATGGAGGCCAGCCCCCGCCGGGAGGAGCTGGTATACCAGTCCACCGTCCGGTAAGCCGGGGGGGGGGGGGGGGGGGGGGGGGGGGCTTCATGAGGCTTCACCACATGAAGCCTCATGTGGTGAGGTTTTCATGTGCTCTAGTGTGACACGACTGATTATGATTACTATTGAATATAAAGTACGCAAGGATAAAACCACCAACCGCGAAATAAAAATGTAATGAAGACGAAGTGTTTCAATATTTAGATCCAACTAACTGTTTTCATGGCGATGTAACGACGATGTCCCCCGTGTTGTCACGGCAATGTCACGGCCATGTCCCCCCGCGTTGTCACGGCGACGTGCCCGCAGGCTGCCGGAGGTGCAGCTGGGAGACGACGGCGTGTACGAGTGCCATGTGGGCGTGTACGAGAAGGCGTCCCGCAGTGCCCTGGTGTTGGGCTCCAGCAGCGTGCTGCTCACCGTCATCGGTAGGAGAAAGACTAACGGGACTCCTGTCTATCTGTCAATTGATTAAAGGGGACCAGACCTATTATGCTTTTTCGACTTTTATGACCTATAAACGTTGTTATAATGATTGATAGTCATGTTTAACCATACACAAAAAACGATGTAGATTTCCGGGAAACTCTTCCTCTCATCTGGGCGCTTTCAGCCTTCTCTGTCAACGCTCGGTTTCGTCCTTCTCCGCCCCCTCGCCCCCCTCCTGCCAACCCAACTCCGCTGTGATTGGTTACCTTCCTTGAAGCGCACGCGCGGGCAGATTTGACCAGGCGCATGGGGGCGTGGCAGGAGTGCCTTTACGTAGATGATTTCCCGGAAATGTGAAACGTTGTCCCGAGTGTTTAGCGCTCTGCACATCTGTCAGCAAGGAATACGTCGAAATGCATGTACGTCATTATTTGACACTTTAGTATGGTTAAACATGACTATCAATCATTATAACAACGTTTATAGGTCATAAAAGTCGAAAAAGCATAATAGGTCCCCTTTAAGAATCATCCGATGGGCGCTGACATGTGACATGTCCGCACCCCACTGTAACGGGCACATTACATTGGGGTGCATTGGAGCACACTGTGACCCCTTTCCCCCCTCCCCCAACTCTAGGTCATCGTTGTTGTCTTTGTTATTGTTTTCATTGTCGTTGTTTTGTGTTGTAAATGGTGCAACTATTGTTGTCGTTTCATGTATTGTGTCTCTCTTGTTTATGAAAACGCACAGAAAAAGAAGAATTATAAATGGTAAAAACTAATAGGACTCCATGAATTAAGGGATATATGTGAATGGAGGAAGGTAAGAGATAGACCATCCTATGGAGTGGTGATGCTGATGCTGATGGGACTGGCACCGATGAGGCTCTGAAGTAGGCTGGTGGGGGATTAACCTCTTTGTATGTTGGAGGTGGGTGGGTGGAGTTGGGTTCGAACGAAGGTAGCGCCTGGAATACAAAGAGAAGAGAAGGAAGCAGGCGTACTTATACTGACGGGCGTCCTTCTGATGGGTTTACGAGGAGTTCATCCTGAATGCTTTGGAGATCACCTAGAGTTGTGAATATCTTAAAGGTGTATAGTCTCCTGGAGAGGTTTTGATGGGTTTTATCAGGTGCAGAGTGAATCTCTTCAAGGGAAAGTAGTCTTCGTGCCTAAACCATCACTATATTATGTGAATTGTATCTTGTATCTTGCATGACATATGGGGCCTGTGTCCTATATGAATGCATTGTCTTTATTTGTATTGTTATTTATTTTATGCAAAGCATTGGACACCAAGACAAATTTCCCTCCAAGGATAATAAAGTGTATCTTATCTTATATCTTCATGTGACACCCAGATAAATATAAAGAAAAATGCAAAGCTATTTGGTGGACACTTTTATCCATATACTCTTTAGTGGTGGGTGGTGCCAGTGGGAATCAAACCTCAAACCCTGGCAGTGTCAATGCCCTGCTCTCCCAGGGGAGCTACACAGGACCCCCTGTGTAGGCAGGCCTACCAATAAAAGTCGCCCTGTTTATTTGTTATAATTGCCAATTGTTGAGATGAAAGAGACCTAAAACAAAGTCCTGAATATTTACAGAGGCTTTAACAGCAAGGTTCAAGGGATCAAATGTTTATATTCTCATATGTGCAGCATAGTACGTTTTTGCATATTCGCCGTCCCGCACCCCATCATGCACCTGTGATTGAGGACGAGATGATGATGATGATGGCCATCATTCCCTTAATATTAGAAAAATAAAAAACGACGGATTAGGAAGGCTTAAAGCTGCAGTAATCTACCTTTTTTCACTTTGACAAATCGGCTTATAACTTCGAGGGAAAGGTGTCAGCGTGCCATGGCGTCCCATGCGCTGAGCCAACATGTTATTAAGTGTCTTCAACGGAGTCGACAAAATTCTATTTATCCTGTAGCCTAGTTTTATAACCATTGTATCAGATATTGTCAGGTCTCTTGCCTTCATCTTCAGCAATACAATTACAGTACAATTATAAAAAGAGAATAAATTGTACGTAATACTGCCCTCTACTGCTCAGAGAGAAAATAATGCACCTTTACTATGTTTCACGTATAAAATAAAATCTTGTGGATCACACCTTTACAAATGCCATGCTAGGGTTATAAACCTTTAAAGTTGGAAACTCTAAGTTCCCATAGTAGACACATGTATTTCTATGCATGCGTCTCTGGAGTGGTAACAATGACCTGTATTTCCTTCCTCCAGTGCCTCCCAGGTCCATCTGGGTGCTGGCAGCCAACACCCCGGCCCCCTTCAGTCGCTACGAGGCCCAGAACTTCACCCTAGTCTGCATCGTCTCGGGAGGAAAGCCAGCTCCTGTGGTGAGATGACCAATTTCTAATTTTTAAGCTCATGACTAATGATACAAAAATATGGATGCCTGAATTTCTTACGCGACATACAAATATATAAAAGTGTTTTCTTGCTGTAAGGCAGGTGGAATATACTTAATATAATATATATACCTAATTTTAATACATAATATCAGATATTCTCTTGAGAATGCTGAATAAATTCATGGATCTTCCTTATACTCGTCTCTTAAGGTTAATTTGTAGAGTCCGGTTTTCTGTGAATACCACCCAGGACCTCACTTGCCTGCCTCCACATTGCTCCTCTATCAGCGTTGACTCCAGATTAAACCGGAAGCTCTCCGTCCTCCCCTCCAGGTGTACTTCAAACGGGACGGGGAGCCCATTCAGGTGGTGGCCTCCACCTCCTCCACCTCCACCTCCTCCACCACCACCACCGCCTCCTCGCCGGCCAAGACCAAAGCCCAGGGCAGGAGGAAGCCCCAAGAACGAGGGGGCCCCACCATGCCCAGAACAGGGCCCATGGGCTCCAAGCAGCAGCTCCCGGGCCCCGACCTGGACGACACCAAGCTCCAGAGGCGCCTCCACCCTCTCCCGGAACGGAACCGGAAGCAGGCCAGCAGGCAGGGCCGGGACGGGCCCACCACCGCCGCGGAGGAACCGCAGCGCTCCGAGCCCAGGGCCGTAACCACCGCCGCCGTCGTCGTGACGACCACCGAGAGCATCCCGGAGACGGTGGTGAGCCGGGAGTTCCCGCGCTGGGTCCAGAGCAGCGACCCGCTGTACCACTTTGAGCAGCGGCGGCAGGCGGCGGCCGGCGGCACCATGGAGGTGCGGGCGCTGCTCACCTGGAGCCTCAACCCCCAGCTGGACAACGAGGCGCTGTTCAGCTGCGAGGTCAAGCACCCGGCGCTGTCCATGCCGATGCAGGCCGAGGTCACGCTGGGTGAGACGCCGGAACGCTGCAAAACCCCCCGCCCAACCCCGAAGGACAACCGTCGCCAACTGTCGCCAACTGTCGCTAACAGTCGCTAGCAATCGCTGATTGTCGCCAATTATCTGTAACAGTCGCTAGCATTCGCTAACTGTCTCGAAATGTTACTCACTGTCACTATTTGTCGTTAACTGTCGCTAACTGTCGCTATCTGTCACTTACTGTCGGTAACAATGGCTAACAATGGCTAACAATGGCTAACAATGGCTGACAATGGCTGAGAACAGTTAGCGAAGCTGTTAGTGAAGCAAAGGAACAGGTCAGTCAGTACGGAGCAGGTAGAGGGGCTGGGGGCATCTCGCTGTAGCATGCCTACAGGTGAGGCTGCGGATATTAGGCAACGACCCCAGTCTTGTTTATCAAACGATCGCCTGATCGGGTGAAGGATTCGTGGCTCAGCTAGACTCCCCGCTGTGCACAGATAACTTGGAAGGGAGAAACTATTTGGATCTCCCCCCATGAACATGATGGAAGAAATCAAATAATACATCACATACGGAGACATGTAGAGCCGCATAAAGGCGAACATGCATCCGATTCCAAAAGACTTCTCAGTTCTCATTTCAAAAGGCAGTTACATAAAACAGCCGTTCACGTCGTTTTAGATCAGACGACCAATCACGATCCAGGGCAATTCGAAGTAGATGCTGGACGCGAAAAAGACTAACCTCAAATGCTGCATCGGATTGCTGCGTTGAATGTGTGTTGAGGGTGACTCATGTTGTTCTGTCCTCCTGTTGGTTCCTCAGCGTCGCCCCGGGGCCCCAAGCTGGTCACGATCCCCAGCAGGGCCCAGGTGGGGGACACGGTTCGCATCGCGGTCCAGGGGTTCCAGCTGGGCTCTCCGGTGAGCTGAACATCTGGAGTGAACTCCGCCCAGTGCACACGCTTAAGAACACACGACACAGAGGTCTTCAGTGATCCGAGGTCCGGGCTGTTGTTGCTCTAACAACTGCTCCGCTCAAGATGACGGGAGAACGAGAATGGGCTTTATTTAACCATAATAAACGTATACACATAAAGTTACGCTGAAGTTAAGTTCAGATTAAGCTAAGGTGATACCAATAGGGGAATATCATGCTAATGTACAAAGTAAGTACTTTGTACCTTTTATTTATGCAAGTAATTAAAAGGAAAATAAATTCAACGTGGATTTAATAAGAGATATGGGAAAAATAGGGATCATCATTATTGTGTTAACATTTTCTTTTCAAATGCTAAATGGCTAAAATAAGCTAGCTAAGCTGTTGTGTGAAGGTCCTGAGAAGGGCCTGCCCTAACCTGTTCGGGGAGCCTTGTACAATATACCCTCGCATAGGGATCTAAACTAATTGCCTAAGATACATAATAACATGCAGACACGTTACTATTTTGCTTGAAATAATTATATTTGACATGGATATAACAACAGCTTCGAAGCTGTTATATTCAATTAACAACTCTACTTTTACGCATCGCTTTGTTTGCGAAACATATGTTTTAAAATACATCAAATCCCCTGTGGTTAAATACAAAACAACTCCAACACATTCTGATATTTAATAGGAATCTTCATCTCTGATGTCGTCTGCAGTCACTACCCCATACCGCCCCCACTGGTCTGACTGGTCATACCATACCGCCCTCTCTGGTCTGACTGGTCATACCCCATACCGCCCTCTCTGGTCTGACTGGTCATACCCCATACCGCCCTCACTGGTCTGACTGGTCATACCCCATACCGCCCTCACTGGTCTGACTGGTCATACCCCATACCGCCCTCACTGGTCTGACTGGTCATACCCCATACTGCCCTCACTGGTCTCCTTACTGGTCTCCTGACTGGTCTCCTGACTGGTCTCCTCACTAGTCTCCTCACTAGTCTCCTCCCTGGTCTCCTCCACTGGTCTCCTCACTGGTCTCCTGACTGGTCTCCTGACTGGTCTCCTCCCTAGTCACCTCACCAGTCTCCTCACTAGTCTCCTCACCAGTCTCCTCCCTGGTCTCTGGTCTCCTCCCTGGTCTCACTGGTCTCTCCACTGGTCCGCAGAACGAGGTGTTCCCTGAGCCGCTGTTCACCTGGACCCGGGTGGGCGGGACCCTGCTTGACGGGCGGCTGGAGCACCGCGGCCGCGAGCTGGTCCTGGACCGCATCCCCGCCGAGCTCAACGGCTCCATGTTCCGCTGCACGGCCCAGAACGCCCTGGGCTCCACCGACACGCACACCCGCCTCATCGTGTTCGGTGGGGGCGCTCTGTCAAGGGCAACTGTTGTTTTTAATTGTTTCTTTCGTTTGATTTTACTACTGCATTGCATTACGTTTGGATGCGTGTTGAGGGGGACTCGTGTTGTTCTGTTCTCCTGTCGGTTCCTCAGCGGGAACCAACAGGAGAACAGAACTACTTAAACTAAAACTTCTTAAAAAAAGCATCCACTAGCGACATCACAATTCTAACCGATGTTTTTGTTGTCTAACGGTTTGGGTCATTCGTTTGTTTTTATTACAGAAAACCCCAAATTGAAGAAAGGAAAAAAGCTTCTCATCGGTAAAAAAAAAGAAAGATATTACAAATGTTATTTTAAAACAATTTCCTGCACATTACCGCTCCGGGCACAATGTTGTGTTTTTTTAATTTAAAACCGCCTCCCCGTAATCATGAGTCATCATATTTTCCTGTTTTTCAGACACGAACGCAGGGCACGGCCACCGTTCTCCAGGCATGACCTCCATCTGCCTCCTGACCCTGCTACTGATGTTCACAGACCACCTCACGTGACCTTCAGGATGCACGTGTGTGTCAGTGCGTGTGTGCGTGCGTGCGTGCGTGAGTGAGTGAGTGTACTGTATGTCTGTGTGTGTGTGCATCTTCTGGCTGGAGGATCTCTACTGCTGCATGGACCCAGACCCCTTATGGTGGCTAACATAACCATATGTCCTCGCTGTTCCTTGGGGGCAGAGATGTGAGGATGTGAAGGAATGAACGGCCGTCGTCAGAGGCAGCGTCCTTCTGATACGGATGGAGGAGGCGCGCTGTAGGGGCTGGTTGACTGCAAATTCATGACATCTCCTTTCTCTTTCAATTATGAATCAACAGGGAACATGTAAAGATTTGATTCATTTGATGAATACAAACTCGGTTCTAGGCAGAGTAGTTGGAGCAGTTTTGAGATCGGTTGGCGTTTTGATTGGTGTGTAAAACAAAACAACGCTGCATTAATGTACAACATGAAAAAAATGTTGGTATGAGATACATTTACCCCTGAGCCTGTGAGCAGCAGCTGAGGAAAACTAGGATTACTAGTGTGCCTGCAACACAATATCCGGATTTATATTATTTTCATAATTTAAGTTTGCATCTCGGCTTTAAAGCAGAATCAGTTCTTTTTTAAACCCTGAACATTAAAAACAAATACAAATCCTAACTGTAACAACCAGAAATATCCTGGCAACCACAATATATCCTAGCAACCACTTAGCGACCAAAGCGTTTTGATTGGTCAAATGTTTGGAGGAAGGAAAGTAGGACTTTACGTAAAACATAAATAGCTCTGGTCTTTGACGCGACCAGATCTCCAGGAGAGAAGGTTCTCACACTCACAGTCTACAACTCGCAGGATTATTCATGTTTCCGTGCTCTCTCTGTAGTTTACATTCATGCTGAACCTTTACAACAAAAAATTAATAAATACTATCAAACTGTCTGTTGTCTTTCTGTAAGTGTTAAGTGTTGACACACACACACGGAAACGTCCAATCACAAACAAAACAAACACACACCTGCAAACTTTCACTCATAAACACACACGCACACATCCACTCATAAACACTTGTCTGCAAAAGTTCCCTCATAAACGCATACAAGTATGCAAACATTGACTCATTCACACAAACATCCACTCATAAACGCACACTAACATCCACTCATAAACACACGAACGCAATCATGTATTCATAAACACACACACACGGACAGGCAAACATCCGCCCATAAACCCACACCAGGAGTGCAGTGCGGCTGTCGATCTTTATTGTAAGTAGCAGTGGATTGATCACTTATTGTTGGGACACACAAATAAAACTTCGTCCTGCTAAACCTTCACATCTGACCAGAGTGGAAATTGTACTTCTCTATAGACAACGAAACAACTCGACCCCATGAAGTGGGCGACGCTTACACGAAGCCTACTAGTCCCTGTGTGCTCACCCCTCACTTGATACCGGGACACTCAAGTAAAACCTAAGTGTAAGAAATAAAAATAAAGTGACAAGTCCATGATTGTTAAAAGGAAACAAGGGGAGGGGGGCTGGGGGGGAGGGGGGTAGCATTGACCCCCCCCCCCCCTCCCCTTCCACAACATCAGTGCATAATATTGATCATCGCCGCTCAGACAGGAAGCGTTTCGTTAATACACAAAATATATATTTTTGAAGGCCATTAGTTACATCACACCAGTGTATTTTGTCTTAAATATTTCCCCCTTGGCGGGGGGATATGTACAAAGAGTTGTGTTGTGAGGGTTTAGCGTTATCTACATAGGATGATCTATACAGAGTGTACACAGGCCGTCATCAGCATCATATAAACATGGTTGTACAAGTTAAATTAATCTCAATCGATTCTGCCTTTTTTTTTTTCTTTTAGAATTACACAAACAAACAGTGCAGTTGAAGATATCATTCACCCTAGTCACGCTCGGCTTAACGAAGTCGAGTCTTAGGTTAGTTAAACTCACCAAACGTCTCTCTCTCTACACAGTAAAGCTTTTGGTTTTCACATTCCCCCCCCCCCCTACCCGTCTGCTGTTCCCTTATAGTGAGCAACACACCCTGCTCTCACACACACACACACACACACACACACACACACACACACACACACACACACACACACACACACACACACACACACACACACACACACACACACACACACACACACACACGTCCTACAAAAGTGTTAAGCCTTCAAGGAATAACAGAAGGCTGATACCTCTTAAACAGGTAAACAAGAGAAACAAACTACGTTGACGGTTCCCTCGTAGCTGGCGGCCTCTCCTGCAGTGTGAATAGTGTCAGCGCAATACACCTCCGGGTGGGCCTTTCTTAGCGTCACCATCACCGTCGCCACGGTCACCGCCAGCCTCCCGGTCCTCCGTCCTCCGTCCATCAGGGGTCGAGCAGCAGGCTGTCGTGGAGGTCGCTGGCGGGCAGCATGAGCTGCTGCTCGTAGTACAGGCTCTTGGCATAGTTCACCTCCTGGGAGATCTTCACCGCCAGGCTCTCGTTCTTGATGTGCACCTGGAGGAAGGGGACAGGACGGAGGTTTTTCCGAGTCCCAGAGCGCGATTGGCCGGATCGCTTGTCAATCAAGAGGAACGGACGAATGAGGCTCCACTTTGAGGAGGGAGCGATAGGTTGGAGGGAGTATAATAATTGGGGGGCCAGAGGGGACTTTGCGCTACACTTTAAAGGTAGGTATGTATAAGGGTGGGTGGCTATAACAACTCCCTACCATTCTTTGGCGTGTGACCCCATTTCGAGGCCTACAACATTTTGTGCATCGGCTTCCGCAACACATCGTTTTAACACAATCCGCAATGCCGGTAACATCAACGCCCCCGTGAACTCATGCGCCACACAGTTGGTGTTTGGTAGTTCAGTTCGCTCACGGCAGCGATTCCATCGGGCTGTTTCTACACACAGGGCCTTTACAAGACCTTCCAAATAGCTACACTTTTTGTATATCGAAGATATATCTAAAGTATTTCATCGATAAATATCCATCCCGTTGCAATACAAGGCGACTTGTATCGCTGAATAAGTGTGTTGAAGACTGTAATTCATTTGTACACATGCAGAGTGTTTTACTGTTCAATGCTCAAACAGTAAAACACCGTTTCTTAAGGCAGCCGTCTCCAGCGAGCCCACGGTCACATGCTCGGGGGTGAGAGGGAGGGTTTGGGGGTGCTTGGTTTTAGGGGGGGGACGGGGGGTCCTACCATGGGCCTCTGCTGGGAGGGTCCGGGGATGGCCACGCCGCTGCTGGTGCTGTCGGCCTTCTTGGTGAGCTGCACGTACACCTTGCCGTGGTCGCGCGACACCAGGCAGTGGTACAGGTCGTCGTACTTCACCTCCAGGAAGATGGCCTCGCGGTCCACGTAGTCGCCCGGCTTCAGGAAGTACACCACCTTGGAGGAGATCAGCACGCAGTAGGTGTCCATGGGCTCCACCGCCACGAAGCTAAGGGCGGAGGTGGAGGTGGTGGTGGTGGGGCGGAGACAAAACGCAGATTTCAGTTCAGAAATATTTTTTTTGAACTGATTTTGCTGTGGATTGTTGCCAGGGGAGATGGAACGCTATGGTTACTACTGGTAACGCTCCAATGTTAGGGGTGGGGTCGCGTGGAGGAGGAGGAGGAGGAGGAGGAGGAGGAGGAGGAGGAGGAGGAGGAGGAGGAGGAGGAGGAGGAGGAGGAGGAGCAGGAGGAGGAGGAGCAGGAGGATGAGGAGGAGAAGAAGGAGCGGGAGGGGAAGGAGGAGCAAGAGCAGGAGGAAGAGCAGGAGGAGGAGGAAGAGCAGGAGGAGTAGGAGCAGGAGGAGGAGGAGGAGGAGGAGGAGGAGCTGGACTCACAACTCCTGCAGGATGTTGTCGGTGAGGTGGAAGAGCTGCTCCTGGCCGTTGGCCTGCGTGGCCGAGTAGCGCGGCAGCAGGCCCTGGGGCCCCTTGCAGCAGCGGGGCTTCCTCACACGCTGCACGCCGAGCCTGGGGGCCACACAACAACCACAGAACTAAACACCCATACAGTCGGGAGACACACCAAATGCTTGCAGTCTTTCATTAAGACGGCCAAACAGAAATATAACACGCGTGTTACATTGTGGCAAGAGAGGCTTAGATGAAGTATGATGGTCTACTCTAGTGGATCATGAAGATGGAGGGAGTGATTAAACATGTTGACATGCCATATGATGCTCTACTCTAGTGGATCATGAAGATGGAGGGAGTGATCAAACATGTTTACATGCCATATGATGGTCTACTCTAGTGGATCATGAAGATGGAGGGTGTGATTAAACATGTTGACATGCCATATGATGCTCTACTCTAGTGGATCATGAAGATGGAGGGTGTGATTAAACATGTTGACATGCCATATGATGGTCTACTCTAGTGGATCATGAAGATGGAGGGTGTGATTAAACATGTTGACATGTCAACATGAGAAGCAGTGTATACTATTCCATTGCTGGACGGACCATCCATAGACCCTCTGTATGCATGAGTTATGTTTATTTGTGTTGTTGTACTTCTTGTTGTGCTCTATGGTTCTGTGTGTCCTCTCACGACTCTGTAAAGCGACCTTGAGTGTAAACATATTATTGTTATTATTATTATTTATTATGGCTATGAAGCAGGAGGAAGAGGACGCGTGGTTCTGAGGTAGGACCCCCCTCCTCCCGTGGTCCTCCGGGCCGTACCGGTGGTTGCTGAGGCTGGCCATGTCCCGGACCGTCTGCGCCGTCTCCGAGGCGAAGTCCAGCGCCCCGGCAACGGGCTTGGTCACCGTGCCGACCAGACCCTTCCCCAGGCCCGAGAAGAAGCCGCTCACCCCCCCCTCCGTCTTCACCCCCTCCACCGTGGACGTGATGATGCTGGTCATCCCCCCGATGATACCTGGGGGGGAGGGGGAGGGGGGGGGAGGGAGAGAGAGAGAGAGAGAGAGAGAGAGAGAGAGAGAGAGAGAGAGAGAGAGAGAGAGAGAGAGAGAGGGCAAGAGAGAGAGAGAGAGAGAGAGAGAGAGAGAACGAGAGAACGAGAGAACGAGAGAACGAGAGAACGAGAGAACGAGAGAGAGAGAGAGAGAGAGAGAGAGAGAGACAGAGACAGAGAGAGAGAGAGAGAGAGAGAGAGAGAGAGAGAGAGAGAGAAAGAAAGAGAGATAAAGAGAGAGAGCGAGACAGAGGGAGAAACAGAAGAGAGAGAGGGAGAGACAGAGACAGATAAAGAGAGCGAGAGCACGCACGTGAGAGAGAGAGAGAGAGACGAGACACAGAGAGAGAGAGTTCATAGAGTTCATAGTAGTATGTTAAGCATACAGTCAAGTACTATTATCAGTTATCAAGTAGTACTTATTGTTAATTATAGTAGTATCGTTTAAAGTAGCATAGTTTAAATTGTCGTATAGTTTACAAATGACAGTAGTTACAGTATGAAGTAATCTATTTGACGGTAAATAGACTTTTAGACTTGGATCAGCTCATTCTCTGTGTGTCCCCACACAGTATTTAAACTCTGTTTTAGGTTACAGATTCCACGATGGGGAGGACAGCTATTTCCGTCACTGGAATTATTAAATAACTTTAATCCCTGAGGGAGGAGGGGGGGGGGGATTAGGCGGTCTTCATCTCTCCTAAGTGCAGGGCCCTCACTGGCATTGTGTTTATTATTAAGAGTGATTAAACTGTGACCCGCGAACACTAGGCTTGGTATCCAATCGACTTATTCTCAATATTATTATTATCAATGAACCTGATGGCAGATAAAGCCAGCAGGCCCCTTACGCCTTTCACATAAGAGTGACGTAACCAGAGTGAATCGGCCTCTATACCCACAATGCACCTGGAGCTCTGTTAGATAGTCACACAAGCTGGGGGCTGGAGGGGGGTAGCTTAGTGGCTACGGTTCAGCCCCCCCACCCCCCCCCCCCAAGCCAAAAGGTTGTGGGTTTGATCCACAAACAATGGATGTGCATTCAGAGCGTGATAAGGTAGTGAACAATAAATAGAAAGAGATTTCACAGTGTGATGCTGGCATCTGCTGGGATCTAAAGTGAAGTCACCACGCGTTAGGCGAGACAAACAACATCAATAGCAGAGCTCTGTCCACTCACTGGCTGAGCAACTGTGTGACGCGTAGCTGGGCTGATGTGAGGGGGGGGGGGGGGTTAGTAAGATAGTAAGATTCTTGTTAACATTGAGAGGTTTCATTGCTAACTTTATTGGAATCCCCATCGATCAGCATTGACTACAGATAATTCCAAGTATTTTAATCTAAGAGCAAGTTGAAATGTTACTCATTGTGCTTTGTGTATGAGTTGGGGGGGGGGGGGGGGGGGTTGGGGGTGGGGGGGGGGGGGGAGGGGGGGGGTGGGGGGGGGGGGGGGGGGGGGGGGGGGTAGTATATTGTAGTAGCGAGGTTGTTCAACTCTGTGACAATATGTTCTGGATTCAAACCCCAATGTCCACATATCCATTGGCAAGACACCCTAACCTGCTCCTAAAGGCACACCTGAATTCACTGTCAAACTCATTCTTTAATGTAGTTAAATGAATCAAGAGTAACTGTACAGAGCATGAACCGATTGGATGGATGGATGAATATCTTTGGAGGTGAACTCTACCGTGAGCCAAGCCGTGGATGCCCGCCACCAGGTGTTCACCGCTGGTGGCGCCATGGTAACGGATGTACTCCCGCTCGCTCTGGTGGCGGTTGTCCATGGTCTTACCCAGGCCATCGGACAGGGTCCCAGCAAACTGAGAGAGAGAGAGAGAGAGAGAGAGAGAGAGAGAGAGAGAGAGAGAGAGAGAGAGAGAGAGAGAGAGAGAGAGAGAGAGAGAGAGAGAGAGAGAGAGAGAGAGAGAGAGAGAGAGAGAGAGAGAGAGAGGCAGAGAGAGAGAGAGAGAGGCAGAGAGAGAGAGAGAGAGGCAGAGAGAGAGAGAGACACAGACAGAGACAGAGACAGAGACAGAGACAGAGAGAGAGAGAGACAGTCAGACACAAAGAGAGAGAGACAGACAGACAGACAGACAGACAGACAGACAGACAGACAGACAGACACAGAGAGAGAGCGAGATAGAGAGAGACAGTCAGACAGACAGACAGAGAGGATAATTGGAACCATCCAAAGGGGTTTTACTTCAGATGGTTTGCTTGGTCAGACCAACGCCAGTCTCACAAATCAGACTTAAGATTCAAATCTAAAGTCTAAAATCCTCTTCTGAAAGCTTCATCCACTCGCGCAAATTGCTTTTTCCTCGGTACAATATCCCCGTGACATCCATCAAGCAAGCCATAACTCTGCCTCTTGAAGGCTGCTCCCCCCAGAAGTTCTGCTCTTACAAAGTAGGACTGCTGCTGGATCCCAGATCAAACCAATGCTCATCTGAATCCTAATCAATTAACAATCAATCAGTGCTCTATGTTCCACTAGTCCCTCTCATGTAGCTTCACAGCACACTTAAAGGGGGTAGGATGGTGTAGCGTAGAGGCTAGGGGGGGGGGGGGGGGTCGACGCACAGCCAAGCGTTACTGGGTTCGATCCCCACACCAGCTAACCTGACCTAGAACCTTCAGAAAGACCCCCCTTATGACCTTCATCTGAAATCCCTAAACAAACCCTGAGCTGCTCATTGGCTGCCCCTGGTTCTTCCTGATGGCACTGGGCCAATGGGCAGGGGGCTCACCTTGGCGGCGGAGTTGGAGACGCCGTGCGTGACGTTGCGGATCAGCCCGCCCACGTTGCCGTACTTGATGAGCTCCGACATGCCCTCCGTCACGTCGTTCAGCAGCCCCATGGGGTTCCCCAGGAAGTCCACTGAGCCCAGGATCTGGGCCGCCTGGCTGATCAGCTCCTGGGGGCGGGGTTAGAGGGATCATCTAATGAAGCGGTCTTCTATGTGGTCTTTGATGTCGTTGAGTGTGTACTAACCCCGGTTCTCTGTTCATGGTGCTTAGAGCTGGGTGGATTTTATGCTACACATACGGTGGTGTAGCTTCTATGTAGTCTTTGATGCCATTAAGTATGTATTCACCTCTGTTAATGGCACTTACGGTTAGGGTTTTGGGTTTGATATTACATATAAGGTGGTGTAGGCTTATACAGAAAAAGCTGTGGGTACACCCGGCAACCACGTGAGCACCAAGAGTGGAACGAGAAAGGTGGTGCAGAATGGACTGCACTGATGGACGTTTTGGACTCGACCAATCAGAGACAATGTTTTGGGCCCTCTGCAATTGAACTGGGAGGTGGACCAAGAGTCAGGGTGCAGAGACGTGCGATGTGTTCGGGTTACAGGTAGAGATGTGGGTAGAACACAGCGTCGGGAATCGCGTATTCTTGGAGGACGAACCGATACGTGACTTGTTACATGTTTGATGTGATTCGTTCATGTTTAGTTGTTTGTAGTTGTAGTGATTTTCCGCAGTGGGCCGACCTCTCTAAAGTGCTTGAGGATGTCGTTCAGGATGATGTCCTGGGTCTCGTAGGGGTGCACCCGGGTGAAGGGGTACATGTTGATCACCGCGTCCTCGAAGCGTACCAGCGGGATCCCCAGGGTGCCCTTCAGGGCCTGTCGGGGGGGGGGGGGGGGGGGGGGGGAGACGACACACACGCAGGGGGTGAATCAGAATCAAGTTATTATTCTTGTAGAGTAAAGTTCTTATGCTTGGTACCTCAACACACACATAGCAGGAGCAATACGATATAAAGTAAATAGATGTAAAAAAAATACATAAAACAAGAAAGAAAAATAAGTTAAAATAAGTAACAGAAAAGTAAAGTGATCAACTGATAGTGGTACCAGCCACGGTTGATTGTAGTGCATAATACAGTCTGTGGTATTATTCTCAGTGCAAAAATGTTGCACTGAGAAACCATCCCAGTGCGGCAAGACCTAAACCAGTTATTATTAAATCCCTTTATATGTTTTGTCAATGTTTCCCTCGTCGCGTAAGGCTACGGCTTGTTGCCACGGCAACGTGACGGCCGACAGCACAGTGGCCGAACCCTGACCTTTATGGGGGACCATGAGGGGAACCCAGGGGAGCACAGATGGCTTCACACATTCTACATCAGTGATTCAGTGAAGCTAGCCACACCACAAAATGCTGTCTTATCCCTGGTATTTCCTTATCTCAGCTCTTAAAAAACACTCCCATTACCAACAAATCACTACAACGTTACCATATTTAGATATTTTCTGGAAAATGTATTAAAAGCATTTCCAAATACAAAGCGACTATGTTGGAAGCATTATTGCTAGCATCATTTCGATCTGTTATTGAATCAGGGCACCTTAACTAAAACAAAAGGTCAGAGGAAGACCTTGGTTACCTTGAGGTCTGGTACTGCTCTGTCTGTCTGGTACTGCCCTGTCTGTCTGTCTGTCACTGCCCTGTCTGTCACTGCCCTGTCTGTCTCTGCCCTGTCTGTCTCTGCCCTGTCTGTCTCTGCCCTGTCTGTCTGTCTGTCTGTCTGTCTCTGCCCTGTCTGTCTGTCTGTCTGTCTGTCTGTCTGTCACTGCCCTGTCTGTCACTGCCCTGTCTGTCTGTCTGTCTGTCACTGCCCTGTCTGTCCGTCTGTCTGTCACTGCCCTGTCTGTCCGTCTGTCTGTCACTGCCCTGTCTGTCCGTCTGTCTGTCACTGCCCTGTCTGTCTGTCTGTCTGTCTGTCTGTCTGTCTGTCTGTCTGTCTGTCTGTCTGTCTGTCTGTCTGTCTGTCTGTCTGTCTGTCTGTCTGTCTGTCTGTCTGTCTGTCTGTCTGTCTGTCTGTCTGTCTGTCTGTCACTGCCCTGTCTGTCTGTCTGTCACTGCCCTGGCTGTCACTGCCCTGGCTGTCACTGCCCTGGCTGTCTGTCTGTCTGTCTGTCTGTCTGTCTGTCTGTCTGTCTGTCTGTCTGTCTGTCTGTCTGTCTGTCTGTCTGTCTGTCACTGCCCTGTCTGTCTGTCTGTCTGTCTGTCTGTCTGTCTGTCTGTCTGTCTGCCTGTCTGTCTGTCTGTCTGTCTGTCTGTCTGTCTGTCTGTCTGTCTGTGTCTGTCTGTCTCTGGGCTGAGGCAGAGCCTGGTTACCTTGAGGTCCGGGGGCAGCTTGTTGGAGGTGAAGACACTGAGTTTGACCTGAGGGAGGCTGATCTTCAGGTTCTCAAAGTAGTAGCGCTTGGGGTTGGACAGGTCCTCACTGGGCCTCTCGTACACGTTCTCGTCCAGCTTCTCCAGCTCTGATTCAGAACAGAGAGACACTCTGAGTTCAGATACCCACCCTGTGTTGACTAGTGCTGTTGAAGTCACTACTGTTCATACTGTTTCTCACAAAACGTTCGGATGGAGAAATTCAAGAATCGTGAAATAAGATGGAAATACATGTACATAAAAATTGTATTTTGAATAAACACAAACATTTAATTTGGGAAAAATATATTGAAATAAATGAATGCATGCTGTTTCTTGTTTCCAATTACGATAAGCTTGTTTACGTCTTGAAACCCTAAAACTAATCCCTTCATTCAAAAAAATATTCTCACTCACATGCACACACACACACACACATTTACACACACACACACACAGACAAAACTATAATAAGAATAGTGTAATAGGCGTACCTGCTTCCATTTGTCCGTAGCCAAAGAAGCTGATGAGTTTGAGCAGGAGTTTCTCCTCGATGATGACCGTGAAGCGCCGGGCAGTGATCATAAGATGCTGAGGGGGAAACAATTAAAAAACCTTTATTTAAATTGGTTACAATCATTGGACTCTAATCTCGTCATTTTGCTAGAGGCTTTTATCTAAAGCGACTTGGCGAAGATGTTGAGATACAGGTGCAGCTAGGGTTTAGAGCACCTTGCTCAGTGATGGAAACAGGTTTCAAACCCACAACCTGGGTTCACAGCTGGGACTCGGATACCTTACCCAACTAGACTATTCTATACTACACTCAGTTAACACTCAACATGTTTTAGCTTTTTTTGGTTAAATTCGAATGCAAAATAAACCACATGAATTTGAATCGTCAATCATACAAAGCTTTTGTCGGTTGGTGTTTCCCCTCTGTCGGGTCTCCGTGGTTACCTTGAAGAGGTCGGTGAGCATGAGCTCGCTTGGCACCTTGACGGCGTTGACCTGCAGGGTGGGACTAGTGTCCACCGCGCTGTCCTCGCTGCAGATGGGGGTCACACACAGGGTGACCGGCTGGGTGGTGCCCAGCAGCTGGTTGTCAACCTGGCGAAAACGAACGCACCGAAAAAACGTTAAATACTTCGGTTCAAAAGCCAATAACATTGCAAGGCTTGGGTCATGTGCTTCGATCAACAGCCAATCACCATGAAAGGCTTGGGTCAGGTGCATCGGTCAACAGCCAATCACCATTCAAGGCTTGGGTCATGTGATTTGGTCAACAGCCAATCACCATTCAAGGCTTGGGTCATGTGCTTCGATCAACAGCCAATCATCATACAAGGCTTGGGTCATGTGCTTCGGTCAACAGTCAATCACCATTCAAGGCTTGGGTCATGTGCTTTGGTCAACAGCCAATCACCATTCAAGGCTTGGGTCATGTGCTTCGGTCAACAGCCAATCACCATGAAGGTCTTGGGTCAGGTGACCCCCACTAGCGCCACTGACCTGTATGGTTTGGATGCTGAGCTCCAGCACCTCGTTGCTGGCCGTGCGGGTGAAGTGCACGTCGATGCCGGCCAGCGTGGTGAACACGAGCTCCTCGGGCAGCTTGTTGATCAGAGACACGCCCAGCCCCTCCTCCAGGTTCACCAACACCTGGGGAACAGGTGGGGTCACATCGGCGCGGGCCGCAGTAGGGAGAGGCTGAGACGGACGATGGATACCGTGGAGGTGTTCCTCACTCTGTGTTTAGTTTTTGACAACTGAGTAATAATGATGATAAAAGCTCGTGATTTTTCTTGATTCTGTCTGTGTTGAAAATACATTTTGTCCGTTTTATCCAACGCAAGGCTGAAAACAGTCAAACGACATCGTTCAAACTGGACGTGCTGCATGACCGAAGTTCTAAACAACACCTGGAGGGAGGGCAGAGTAGCTATGGGAACCAGAAAATTGAGAGTAATATAATTATTTTGTTGTGAATTATAAGTGCATAATAGATGAGTCTGTCTCCTTGAGACAGAGATCCGACCGACGACTACGGTCACATGGCAGCTTCTCACTTCAACGTTCTGCGCGTTGATTGGATAACACCTGGGGAACAGAACAGGCAGTCGGGCCCAGCGGAGAGGCTGACACATCACACCCCGCACGCTGTTCCCGTCGCCCCAGCCCTATTCCTGTCAGGTCATTAAGACCTCGCTCCACCCTGACGAGGATCCATCACGAGACCTGAGGTTACCTCCAGCTCCTGCTCCAGCTCCGTCCTCCGGCTCTTCTTCAGGTCCTCCCGGGAGCCCTCCCCCTCAAGGCTGGGGGAGGTGCGCACCAACCGCCGCTGGTTGAAGTCACTGATCTACGGACGGACGGACGGACGAGGTCAGAGGAGATGGTGGACATAGGGGGGGCGGGTGATGACAGCCTGTTTGGAGCTGGACAGCGAAGCGACACTGGGACCGGTCTCATTAAATCACATCTCCTCCCGTGCAAAGATAAAGTAGGAGAAGTGCTCATGGCTTTATCAAACTCAGTAGAGGCCTAGTCTTTTTTCTAATTAATAACTACAGGACATAAATGTCATATATAGGTCTGAACACGTGTAATGATTAATGAGATATACCAGTGTATGATTTTCGGAAAACATGACAAAGTGATAGAGCTTTGTCATTACCAGTAATTACTTTTTAATCGTGTATCGATTTATCTATTTTAATTTAAATCTACAAAAGCATAAAGTGAAGGGGGCTGAATACTTTCTGAAGCCACTGTATATTCCTTCTGGTGTGTATTCCTTTTATTCCGATTATCGGTCCCCGTGGTTCCCTCCCTCTCACCTGCAGGACCCTGGTGGGTCCGTCGGGCAGGACCTGGACCGACAGCACCCCGGATCCCGGCCTCATCTTCTGGTTGATGAACTGCTGCTCGGGCTCCGGAGCCATCAGGCCCGAGTCCGGACCCAGCACCACCACTGCTCCGTCATACAGACCCCTGACACCGCCCTGCGCCTGGTGGCGGAGGTGGGTGGAGGAGTTCGGAGTTAGGGATGGATGATACAGTTGTGTGGTTATTTATTATTGAGTGGTTAAAGGGATAGTAGATTGAATGACTAATTCTGTGAGTTTGCTGCCATCTACAGGTTGTAAAGTAAAATCTGTTGAACACTTACAATTTTATGGGTTCTATTAAAACAAACTTATAGTTTGCCAATAAAGAAATAACACAATAATCAATAATTAAATGTAATATATATTCATAAATATATTTGAATAAAATAGAAAAATGTACATTCCAACATGTAACCATTTGTGAAATACCTGTAAAGCATCCATTTCCTACTAACTGGATGACTCATGACAAGATCATTGAGCAGTTTGAGGTCAATGCTGTGGCCAGAGTTCACCCCTAGGAGACCTGACTCACCTGCACCACCAGCCGGGGTAAACCGCACGTGAGCATCCCAGAGCTGAAGTACCACGTCTGGGTAGTGCTGCGCCGCGAGTCTGGCCTCCGCAGCATCAACGGCTCATAGCTAGACAGTTGGGGAGGGGGGGGAATCTGTTATAATACCTCAAATTATAATAAGAATATGAACTGTCTAAATATAAGTCATTTCATCTTGAAGTTTATTATATTTTAATAAAATGAACTAAATATAATAAAACTTGTTTGATATCTGCATCCCCACAAACTGTCATTATTTAAATCAGCGATTCATTAAAGCCCCACCAAATACAGAAGTCAGATTTCATTCCCCCCACCCCAGCTAGCATTCAGAACCCCAGGGGAACCAAAATGGCCGCCCGGTGACCGGTGACCGCTGGCCGGTGAAGGAGACCCCACCTGTTGTCAGAGACGGCGGCCAGTCCGGCGATGTCCAGCACCAGGGAGGAGTCCAGCGGGCGCGGCTGGGCCGGCTTGCTCTGCGGCGGGGAGGAGCCCTCGTGGCACAGCATCCCCGTCCCCGTCATCCGCCACAGCTGGGAGCGCTTGCCCGGCTCCTGGTGGAGGGAACGCAGCCGGAGGTCAGAGCAGAGCGGATGGAGGATTAGCAACACGCACAGGGGGGCTGCTAAATAGAGAACCGTGGGTAGAAAAGAGCTGAACCCATGGCTGCCAAATAAAGAACCCAGTTGTAGAAAATACAGAACTTTTGGGGCTGCCAAATACAGAACCTAGGGGCTGATGATAGAGAACCGTGGATAGAAAATTCTGAACCAAGGGCTGCCAAATAAACAACCAAGGTTAAGAAAACACAGAGCCCATGGGAATGCCAAACACACTGCCACATACAGACCCAGAGGCTGCCAACTACAGGACCTAGGGGCTGCCAAATACAGAACCTAGTGGTAGAAAATACAGAACCCAGGGGCTGCCAGAAACACACAACCCGGTGTAATCCATAGCCAAGGACTTATTTATCATTGAAGAGACAGGCTGTTTTGAAAAGACCCCCATACCTTCTTCTTGAGGATGACCCTCTGAGTCTTGGTCTCCACGTCCAGAACCAGCTCAGAGCAGCTCACCTGGTCCTTTGTGCCTGGTCTCTTCCCCGCATCCCTGGGAACGCACAGAGAATACCTCCACTGAATGCCCTTCATGTTCCCAAACGTAGCTTATTATGTCGCCTCGCTTAGACACAAAGCATCCCAAGAAAGAGTGAAACTAAGCCTGTCTACAGCATTATCACTCAAAGCGCCAACACAAATCCTGAGCCACAAGCAAGCAACACACCCAAACTAACACGTATCAACTGACACTTTTGGTAATCACCGGGAAATTATCCTTATAAATACTCTGTTGAGAAGGATCCTTCCTCTTTGTGAGGGAAGCTAAATCCAAGGTTGGGAGGAGCTTACAGAATCAAACCATTACATAAATGGTAAATGGACTGTACTTAAATAGTGCTTTTATCCAAAGCGGTTTACAATATTGCCTGACATTCACGCACGGTCAGGCAACATTCACCACGGCGGAGTCAATCATGCAAGGCGACAACCAGCTTGTTGGGAGCAGTCGGGGTTAGGTGCCTTGCTAAGGGACACCTCGACGCTAGGAGGAGCCGGGGATCGAACTAGCAACCTTGCGGTTACCACATCTCTTCCACCACATGCTAGCATGCTCTCTGAAACCCCCCAGAGGCCTCGGGCCGGGCGCTCCACCTACTGCGAAGGCGTGAAGGTGTACGAGGCGGCGATGTAGATGAAGTTCTCGTAGTACAGCTTGTTGTACTCCCGGAAGAAGTTCATGTCGGCCGTGACCTCCGAGGAGCCGGCGCCCTTGGCGATGAGGGCCAGGTAGGGGGGCAGGGTGGGCTCGTCGCAGGCGTAGTCCAGCACGGCGCCCGCCTTCACCTCCGTGTGGAGGCGCATGTCCACCACGCCATGCTGCCAGAACTGGACCGGCACCTGAGAGGGAGGAGGGGGGAGGAGAGGGGAGGAGGGGAGGGGAGAAGAGAGGAGGGGAGGGGAGGGGAGGAGAGGGGAGGATGGGAGGGGAGGGGCGGGGCGAGAGGCGAGGAGAGGAGGGACGGAGGGGGGAGGGGAGGAGGAGAGGGGGGGAGAGGAGAGGAGAGGAGGGGAGGGGAGGGGAGGGGAGGGGAGAGGAGGGGATGGGGGAGGGGGGAGGGGAGGGCGAGGAGGGGGGCGGGGAGGGGAGGAGAGTGGGGGAGGGGAGGGGGGAGAGGGGGAGAGGAGAGGAGAGGAGGGGAGGGGAGGAGAGGGGAGGTGAGGAGAGGGGGGGAGGGGAGGGGCAGGGAGGGGAGGGCGCGAAGGCAGAGCCTGGTTCAGGTGCACATCATGGTGGGTTTTGATGGGTTTGTATTGTAGTCCAAGCTGTTGGTTTTTAAACGGTTGCCAGTGATCCGTTAATGCACACACTTATTGGATGTCGTAATTAGTTATAGTGCTTAGCTATCTTTTTTGGAAACAAGGAATGGGTAAACCTAGCGATTGTTAGTGCTTCTGTGAACATCCTTACTACCGACAGAGATATATTGTTTCTTCTTTTTCTGACAAGTGTACTTATTGTAATTCACTATGGATAAAAGCGTCATTCCCTAAATGTAAGTGTAGTTAATAACAGACATTTTTTAATATAATAATTATACTATTCATTTCGACATTCTCTTTGGTCCCCTGGGAAGGGGACCAAAGAGACTGCAGAAATTAATAGTATATATTTTCAAAGATTTCTGTTTTATTATCTGTATACTTCAGACTGCCTTGAATTCCTTCTCTTCCCTGCATAACTCTCAGCGTTTAAACCTCCCTAATAATATATAATAATATACTATATACTAGCCTAGCACCTTGATGCTACGCTCCATGTCTACGGTATAGAGGTGTGTAGCAGCGTTGTGTACCTCCGAGATGTTGTCTATGCGGAAGGGCGGGGGCAACTGCTCCGTGTCGCAGAAGCAGATCTGGTAGGTGGCCCCCTTCAGCGTGATCTCCACCCGCAGGAAGAAACAGTTCCCCAGCGTGTCCCTGCCAAACCAAAGCTTTATTTACACAAGAACCCCCTAATGGCATGCAATCCGAGCGTGGGAAAGACTGGGATCAATTAATGGGGAAGGTTCGGATTTCAGCTGAAGCTAATTGAGTCAAGCTTCAATCTTAAAAAATAAAGGTGTTTTTTTTGTCCTTTATTGGTATTATCTTTAAAGAGAGGTAGGGGTACGGATTAGAGCTTCTCGCTCAAGGTAGACTGCGGATGTTGGGGATCGAACCCAGTGCCTTTAACACTGGGATACACAACACATTTACAATCTAAATCAGAGTCTGTGCATCGTATTTCTTTCAATATATTATTTGAATTCTGTGTCGAATGAGTTAAGGAGTTAATGACTGCGGACATCGGGGAAGGAACGCAGTACATGACACTATCCACTAGCTTTGTACAGTAGAGGTAGGTGTGTGGGCAGCAGTGTTGCCACAGTTACCTTGAAAAAGTAATCTGATTACTGATTATTAGTTACTCCTTAAAATAGTAACTTAGTTACTTTATTGATTACTTGATTTTAGAAAGTAATTAAATTGGATTACAAGTTACATTTAGCTGCGACAACCTCCCCCATGTACAGTAGAGGTAGGTGTGTGGGCAGCAGTGTTGCCAGTTACCTTGAAAAAGTAATCTGATTACTGATTATTAGTTACTCCTTAAAATAGTAACTTAGTTACTTTATTGATTACTTGATTTTAAAAGTAACTAAGTTAGATTACAAGTTACATTTAGCTGCGACAACACCCCCTGCCGCCAAAAAAACCCCCCAAAAAAACGGTTTTGCCAAACAAAGTAACGCGTTACTGGCATCAATGGTGGGCAGTACCTCATGTTGACGTGGAAGGACTTGGGCTTGTTGACCTCGAAGCCGCCCGACCAGGTGCAGTTGGGCGTGTCCATGAGGCGCACGCACAGCAGCTGGTCGTAGTCGTTCCTGGGCCAGTGGAAGACCACGCTGGAGCCGGGCAGCGTGGAGATGTAGCCGTCTGGGTTGTTGGTGCCCTGGAGACAGTGACAGCCATGATGGGGGGGGTTGGAGGTAGTTAGTGTGTTGTTTTTGTATTCTTAATTTACAAAAAGTTTATGGGATGGGGAAGTTTGGGGGACAGTACTTTTTACCACTATTAAATCAGAAATATTCAACTTCCAAGAAAGTTGAAAATTATTAACATCTGAATCATTTCATTATAATTTATTTTCTTCCTTCTTAATTCTTCTTACTGCCCTGCACGTCCTAATTTAATGTACTTATATTACGAAGCATTTTTATTACGTTATCTCATGTCAATGATTGAAAAATCCTGATATCTTTGCTTTGATAATCGTTTATCAAAGCAAATCGTTTTTAATGAAGTTCCTAACGTTATTATTGCATGGAAGTGGATAATCCTGCCATGTTGGCTCACCTTGCCCCTGGCAAACTCTCTCTGGGAGAAGGCCAGCTTGTGTCGGGAGCGGTTGTCCAGCAGGTAGCGGGGGGCAAAGGTCACGATGTGCGAGTCCCGGTAGCGCCCTTTCCCTTTGCGCACGTTGATGCCTGCGCCGTCGAGACAACACAGAGAAACACCCCGCGTCAGAGCAGACCCACAGACGCAGCACACTGGGCAGGTCCCGAAATCAATACCATCTAAAAGTAATCAACTTGTACTTTCCTCCAGGGATCACAAACAGCACCAATTCAATCTCGCTGTGTGGGAAGTAAACACATTCAACCGCCCCAGACAGAAACACGATGTCGCGGGTCTAGACAACATTACTGCTGCACGATTTGGTGGAAAAGTCATATTGCGGTTATTGTGGACAATATTGCGATTTGTGATTGCGATATAATCAACAAATGGTGTGATGAATCTACTTGCTTCGTTATCAAGGAAAATGCAGACAGATTACTGATAATTTTAAAATGTTTCTTTCTCCTCTCAAACAGACAAACTTAAACTAGCATAAAAAATACAAAAACTAAAAAATTTGTACAGTACTGTTTGCAAAATAACAATATTTTACAAAATTAAATAAATTAAAAATATATATATTTTTCAAAATAAAAGGCATTTCTGCTGTGCAAACTTGTTAGGTTTTCTCAATAGTACAACTAAATAAAATAAATATAATAAATAAGATAATACATATTTTAAAAAATAAATAAAATCATAAATAAAATCGCAGCCTTTTGCGGTTATACAATTGCAAAGGCTGATATTTCGATTGGATTAATCGTGCAGCACTAGACAACATGACCTCTGACGGCATTGAGTAGTGGCGACCACTTGCCTATGTTGTAGATGAGTGACGGTATGGGGTAGTAGCGACCACTTGCCTATGTTGTAGATGAGTGACGGTATGGAGTAGTGGCGACCACTTGCCTATGTTGTAGATGAGTGACGGTATGGAGTAGTGGCGACCACTTGCCTATGTTGTAGATGAGTGACGGTATGGGGTAGTGGCGACCACTTGCCTATGTTGTAGATGAGTGACGGTATGGAGTAGTGGCGACCACTTGCCTATGTTGTAGATGAGTGACGGTATGGGGTAGTAGCGACCACTTGCCTATGTTGTAGATGAGTGACGGTATGGGGTAGTAGCGACATCTTGCCTATGTTGTAGATGAGTGACGGTATGGGGTAGGGGCGACCACTTGCCTATGTTGTAGATGAGTGAAGGTATGGAGTAGGGGCGACCACTTGCCTATGTTGCAGATGAGTGACGGTATGGGGTAGTAGCGACCACTTGCCTACGTTGTAGATGAGTGACGTATGGGGTAGTAGCGACATCTTGCCTATGTTGTAGATGAGTGACGGTATGGGGTAGTAGCGACCACTTGCCTATGTTGTAGATGAGTGACGGTATGGAGTAGTGGCGACCACTTGCCTATGTTGTAGATGAGTGACGGTATGGAGTAGTGGCGACCACTTGCCTATGTTGTAGATGAGTGACGGTATGGGGTAGGGGCGACCACTTGCCTATGTTGTAGATGAGTGACGGTATGGAGCAGGGGCGACCACTTGCCTATGTTGTAGGTGAGTGACAGTATGGGGTAATAGCGACCACTTGCCTATGTTGTAGATGAGTCCGGGCCGGTTGCTGTTCTGGATCACCTTGACGGCCCTCACGCCGCTGCCCCCATCCAGGGAGAAGCGCTGACACCAGCCTGGGACCCCGTCAGGGTGGATGCCTCGGCCGACGCGCATGGTGCACCTGGGGGGAGGTAGAGATGGGGAGAGATTGGGAGAGTTGGGGGGGGGGGGGGGGGGGGGGGGGGGGGGGGGAAGGGAGGGATAGGAGAAAAGATGGGTATGGTTGGTGAGAGAGAGTTTAGAAGTTTAGAAGAAAAAGACACAAAAAGTGTGTATTTTCCAGAGGAGTAATACATGAAATAAAATAAAAAAAACGATTTTAATGGTCAATAAAACTAAACCAGTTTCACTAATTTAAAAAATGGCGTGCGGTAGCGCACGGTAGCAGTAGCGTGCGGTAGTAGCGTGCGGTAGCGGGTGCGGTAGCGAGCGGTAGCAGTATGCGTGCGGTAGCAGTAGCGCGTGCACTGTGTGCGGTAGCGCGCCGTGCACTGTGTGCGGTAGCGCGCCGTGCACTGTGTGCGGTAGCGTGCACTGTGTGCGGTAGCGTGCACTGTGTGCGGTAGCGTGCACTGTGTGCGGTAGCGTGCACTGTGTGCGGTAGCGTGCACTGTGTGCGGTAGCGCGTGCGGTAGCGCGTGCGGTAGAGCGTGCGATAGCGCGAGCGGTAGCACGCAGGGGCGAGCGGTAGCACGCAGGCGCGAGCGGGCCGGTGGGTCCACCTACATGGAGGGCTGCTCCTTGTCGGTGTAGCAGAACAGCAGGGGGCTCAGGCTCCGGGCCAGCTCGTGCTCCTCGAACTGACCGGCCGCGTCCGCCTTCCCGTTGTCCTGCCGGAAGATCAGCGGGAGACCTGGCCGGGAAGGGACGGACACACACACACACACACACACACACACACACACACACACGCACAAACACCCAAACAGGCTTCAAAACACAGCTGCATGAGATGGATGGAAGACGAAGAGGCCCCCTATGAGGCATACCCGAGATAGGCCAGAGTGGAACTAATCTCACGGATAGACGATGCCCGGGATAATTTAGTAGATCGACAGAACGTTAATTGATTTTAATTGTAATAAATGTACTGTTAGCTAACTAACAATTGATCTTGTTGCTTCTGAAATGGGAGCTTGTCTTTCTAGCTTGTCTTGACTGCATATTTTTGAGCTCTGTTAGTATTCACTAGGCCTGGGAACCAGATTAATCTGCCGGCTCATGTTTTATTTTCTCCATTACATATCAATAATTCACCAAATACATAAATGAATCAATTACAAAGATTTAGATGGAGAATAGTAAACAACAAATTCAATCGACAAAACCACTAAAACGACATTCCCTGGGTTGGAGCCCAGCCCTGCTGCGCGGCAGCTCTTGGGTTCCTCACCGGTCTTGTTGATGAGCCAGTAGGGGGCTGAGATGAGGATCTTCAGGGCTCCCTGGGCGCGCAGCACGATGCGGATGGTGAGGCACAGCAGCCTCTTGTTGGCGTCGTACAGCCTCATGCGCACCACGTAGTTCTGCGTCCCCGGGGGGATCAGCAGCTCCTTGCACACCGGGAAGTTCTCCAGCAGAACGCCTGGAACCGGAGACCGATTATAGGTTAGTGTCTGGAAGGGTTCTGGGCTCCCGGCCTAACCGGTCCTGTAGGACTCCTTGAGCCTATGCCCTCGCCTCTACACCCCGTCCTGCTCCCTTATTCCATGTATCTGGTCGCTTTGGATCAATGCAAAGTCTGCTAAATCCCTAAATAAAAGTATTAATAGTTAGAAGCAAATCAATGAGTGGGATGTGTGTGAAGAAGTGTACATGCCAATGTGCGATGCCAATGCTTCGGCCATTTAATGATTCTTTGAAGACGGCCTGTTGCTCCTTCGTCATGTAATCTATGTACTATTAAGTAATGCAGCAGCTGCTTCTAACAGAGTCAGTGAACCCACCTCCCTGTCATTAAGGAGCAGGCAGGGAGGGTTAGGTCGGACACCAACAGTCCATGCTGCAGACATTGGCCCCCGAACGGGCAGACAAAACTAACAACAAACTAACAACAATCATGCACAGCTAGGGTTAGGGTTAGCGTTAGGACCACAACACAACACAACACAACACAACACAACGCGCGGTACTAACCCAGCTCCAGGTTCTGGGAGGTGTCGGCGGCGTGCAGCACCGCCTCCTTGCCGGGCTTCAGCGAGCCCCGGATGGCGCTGCCCTTGATGTAGTAGTTGAGGTCGCAGGGCAGCAGGTTGGCCAGCACCATGGTGGGCATGAGGTAGATGGTGTGGCCCGGCTGGCGGTAGATCTCCTTGGTGCCGCCCACGCCGGGGCCCGAGGCCGATGACGCGGCCCGCTTGGCGGGCTGCTGCTCGGGGTAGTCCTCCTTCTTGATCACCACGCAGAACCTGGAGAGGGGGAGCAGGAGGAGGGGGAGGAGAAGGAGAGGCCCGTCAGATCAGAGGAGGAGGAGGAGCAGGAGGAGAGGGGAGGACAAGATGGAGGAGAGGCCGTCAGATCAGACGAGGAGGAGGAGGAGGAGAGGGGAGGACAAGATGGAGGAGAGGCCCGTCAGATCAGAGGAGAGGAGGAGGAGAGGGGAGGACAAGATGGAGGAGAGGCCCGTCAGATCAGAGGAGAGGAGGAGGAGGAGGAGGAGAGGGGAGGACAAGATGGAGGAGAGTCCGTCATATCAGAGGAGAGGAGGAGGAGAGGGGAGGACAAGATGGAGGAGAGTCCGTCAGATCAGAGGAGAGGAGGAGCAGGAGGAGGAGAGGGGAGGACAAGATGGAGGAGAGGCCATCAGATCAGAGGAGAGGAGGAGGAGGAGGAGAGGGGAGTGGAGTAGATTAATAAGGAGAGGGGAGTAGAAGAGATTAGATGAGAGTAAATGGATGAGGAAAGGGGAGTAGAGTAGATAAGATTGATAGTAGACCTATACACAGTTTATCGAGTAGATAAGAGTACATGAATAAGGAGGAGAATAGATTTGATTCACAATAGAAGCAGAGAATATATGATTAGATGATAGTAGATGAATGAGGATAGGAGAGGAGAAAATATGAGATTAGTAACAGTGGCAGATTATATTAGATTGGATTAATTTAGATATATAATAGAAAGAGACTGGATTTAGGACAAGATTTGGTGAGATTAATGTTTTTGATCCCAGACGTGCGTGTCCCAACAGAGAGCACAGTAGAGTTATAGCGAAATAAGAATTACAGAGATACAAATACACAACAACAATTAATAAACATACAATAACGTACAAATAGTAAAAGGATTCCCCCAAAATATATATATCCAAAATCGATATACACTATTGGCAGTATTGAATAAAATGGGAAGGTCTATGCAGCAATATACAGGTATACTGTGAAGGATGTGAAAACAAAGTAGATTTCCTTGTATGTATTGTTCCTTGTTCCTTGTAAGTACACAGGCTTACAAGGAGATACACCAATACACTGGCCAACCCTATACTTTGTCAGGACTACCATTACTCTTAAATCTGGAGCTGAAGGGTTGTTAGAAGTAGAGATTGATGAAGAGTAGCTCAAAGTATAGGGAAGGAACAAAAGGATTGGTAAAGTAGAGGGAAAGAAGAATTGCTCAACGTAAAGGGTGTGGAAGGATTGTTAAAAGTAGAGGGAGGGCAGAAAGGGATTTCTAAAAGCAGAAAGATAAGCAGGGCTGTTTAAAGTAGAGTGCACCGTCATTAGACAGGAGAAGGAGGCAGACATTTCCCATCTCCACCACGACACCCACCTGAAGTTGTGCTTGAGTTGGTCCTCAAAGTTGGCCGACTGGCACTCCCTCTTGCTGCTGCTGACCTCGCCCGTCCGCTCCACGCTGGTCCAGTGGATGGGCACCTTGCAGAAGAACAGCCCCAGGCCTTTGGGCCGGGCCTGCAGCCGCCAGGACATCAGGTGCAGGGGGATGGGGGTGGCCTGGCCTGGGAGGATGGGGGGCAGCACCACGGGCTCTGTGCACACACACACACACACACACACACACACACACACACACACACACACACACACACACACACACACACACACACACACACACACACACACACACACACACACACACACACACACACAGTTTTCATATTTTCATTAAGAATCCCATTTCTGGAATGCTCCAACACATTAAAACAGGTCAGCACATTGTAACGTAACGTACAATTTCAGGGGTACAAGAAACGTCTCCTTTTCCAGGTAAACATGCTTCCTGTGATTATTGAAATTGAGTACTTTACTAGCTGTTTGGCTCTCGTTTATGAAAGCCCCCCCAATGCAAAGTCCACGGGTCGCCAGCCTATGTAGACTACCCAATAGTAGCACAATAAGTTGGCATTTGTACCCAAGGTTTTCAATGGTTGATATCATTGATCGATGATTTAGAGTCTGAGAGTTGTACACACACACACACACACACACACACACACACACACACACACACACACACACACACACACACACACACACACACACACACACACACACACACACACACACACACACACACACTCTCTCTCTCTTACTGTCGGGGGCGGAGGGGCTGTCGAGGCGTAGCTCCATGGGCACCTCCAGCCGGTTGCGCACCATGAGGGCGGAGCGCACCGTGATCACCTTCCTGGCGCTGCCCTCCATGGTGACGGAGAACACCACCCGCACAGGAGGGAGGGCGGAGAACTGGAGGGGCGGGGAGGAGGGGGGTCAGAGGTCAGAGGTCACGGCACCACTGAACAGTCTATTGGATCTTTCTGTGTTTTGTAATTTATAAAGATAACAATATTCTGAATAGCACTCCTTTATTAAAGATAGTTTCAGCATAGATGGTTATCTTCTGGCCTGCGCAGTCATTATAGTATAGTACAGTATAGTTTAGGATGGCCCATTTTATTTAGTAATCGTATTAGTACATAGTTATTAGTACGAGTGAGTGTTAGGATAAGGGTTTTATAGATAAAGATATTTAGACTTACGTAGACGTGTGGATGAATAATGTTGGTCCTGCTTATGGGACTGCCCACCTATGGGAATAAAAAACACTCCTCAAGATTGATGTGCAGCACTCAAATCAACACGCTCGGCACAAAATTCAATCTAAATTCATATTTCCTGTACAGGGCATTCATGTGCAGCTAGGCGTCTTGCTCTGAGGAAGGCTGTTGACACTGGGGTTGGAACCCACAACGAGACCACCCCCCCCCATCTCCTGATAACCACTCCGGGACCCCGAGGTGACCTCAATCTGCCGCCCCCCCCATCTCATAATACCCGTCCCGGGCCCTCGAGGCGTGCTCACCGTGTTGGAGGGGTTGTTGCGGTCGGGGGCGGCGTAGCGGAAGAACACGCCCACCTTGTCCACGGAGACAGGCTTCACCTGCTCCCAGCCCGCCACGCGCACCAGCAGCTGGTGCAGCTTCAGCTCATGGGTGTGTCTGAGGGAGGGGGCGCGCACACACACACACACACACACACACACACATTTAGTTCAAATATTTGTATTTATTTATTAAAAATAAAACGTTTTTATTTTACTTAAAGCTGTGTTTGATCGTATTAAAATAAGTCACATTTGCATTATTGACATTAACTCAACATTTTATTTCAAACTGCACGGACAAAGAATTCCTACCTAAGAGAAAGATAAGTAAAGCTGTTAATCAGTATTTTCCTAATCCATGCCAGGTGAGAGTGAGTGGAGGCGTTAAAAACCCTGTCAGCCGTACCTGTGACGGAGCTTCTCCCGGGCCTCGAACTCAAAGGGGATCTCCTCCCCTGGCAGGACCTCTCTCCATTGGCTGATGTTGTGGGTGTCATCGGAGCCCGACCCGTGCGCGTCGGCGATGGAGTCGGCGCTGCTGCTGTGCGACAGCGCCACTCTGAGGTGGAGAAGGGAACACCAGATGGATGCATTCAAGCGCTTTCGTCCAAAGCGACCTGCAGTGAATTCTTATGCACTTCATTAAGGAGGTAGGTTGGGGTTAAGACGTCTTTCTCAGGGATGACTACAGGTCGTTTTGTGGACAGTGGGTTTCAAAACCAAGTATCTTCTGGCTGGGAGTCAAACACCCTCACAACTAGAGAATCCTGTTTCTGTTTTCATTGAACTATGAAGGATGTTTTCTTCTGACAAATGTTAATGTGATGTTATCTTATTGTAAGTCCATTTGGATATAAGCGTCTGCTAAATGCCTTGAATGTAAACGTTAGTCAAGAAAAGGATCTAATTTGTACTTCTAATTTGATCCTGTACTGGTGCGGTCAGTCAAGTTCCGGCCATTAGTCCTACTGGTACGAGATTCGACAAACGCCGTAGACACGCGTGTCACTTGTTTTCAAGTCAGTGTGGCCTGAAGGTGGCGGTCATCCATTGTGAGCCAGGTGCAGACTCTCACCTGGTGGGGGTGGTGGTGAGGGTGGCGAACCACATGGTGCAGCCCGTGCGGTTGCGCAGGGCGTAGGGGACAAAGGGCTGCCTCCTCCGGCACACCTTCACGTCTGCTGGGGAGCCAGGGGAAAGATCGGTCAGAGACACTGAAGGGCTGGTTGGTGGTACTGGTGTTATGTTACTATGACTTCATGGTGCACTGTAGAATGACCCTTGTCTTATCGTTTAAGTTCATTCTCTCTTAAGATTGTGATATCTAACAATTTCTTAGTACCGAATCAGTGGGTCAATACTTGTTCTATATTTTATATAACTATACCACTATATTTATGTTGTATGTCATTTTACATTAGAATTGTATACTTAGACTATATAAAGCATTAGACTATATAAAAAAAATTGTGACTCTAACATGATATTACTACCTATATGGCTGAAATTAAAAATGTGCAATATATGCTTAGTTTGGATTCAAAAAACAAGAAACCATGTTATTGTGCCTGATTCTAAAGACATTCTGACATTGATTCAAACTCTCTTGGTCCACCTGGTTCAGGTGTGGTATGGACATATATAAGAGGTAGGTACGAGACGAGACACAATTGGAAAAGGGGGAAAGCTGTACATAGTATTCTACCAGTTCACTACAAGAAGAAAATTAGAAATCTCTCGCCAGACAGAGGTTAATGAAAGCAAAGAGGCTATGTAAGTACACACACAAATAATAAATCAGCATACAAACACAAATATTAGCAGGAACATAGTTTTAGTCATTTGTAATTGAAAAAAACAGATGCTACCCTTGACTTAATCCTATTTATTGTTCCATCCTAGCATCCAAAAGGTCAAGTTACCTCGAAAACCTTTAAATACATACTGACAGAACGGCTGCACTGCCAGTGCCAACCAACACAAAAATCAATGTAAACTCACAGCATGACGTTAAGACTTCCTACTTTACTGCCTACAGTCATGTAATGCTCACTGAAACTCAACTACTGGACCCCTATCCGATCCCAAAACAACATTAAACTAATAAACAAAAACACAAAGCGAAATCAAATGAAAAAAATATTAAAAACAAAAGTAGAATCGATAAACACAAATAAGTAAGCATTACGAAAGCTGTGCTTTCACTAAGAGCCCTGGCCTGCCGCAGTACCTCTGGAGAGAATCTGCTGCTCCAAGCAGGTGAGGCTCGCACTGCTCCTAGTTCTAAGGTAGGCCAGAGGAAGACCTGACAGCAGAGAGAGAGGAGAGGACCAGAGAGAACACAGTCATCTACAGGGGGGAGGAGTTAGGATCACACAGGAGAGGACCAGAGAGAAGACAGTCATCTACAGGGGGAGGAGTTAGGAACACACAGGAGAGGACCAGAGAGAAGACAGTCATCTACAGGGGGGAGGAGTTAGGATCACACAGGAGAGGACCAGAGAGAAGACAGTCATCTACAGGGGGAGGAGTTAGGAACACACAGGAGAGGACCAGAGAGAAGACAATCATCTACAGGGGGAGGAGTTAGGAACACACAGGAGAGGACCAGAGAGAAGACAGTCATCAGGGACGAGTTAGGAGCACTCAGAGTAGGACCAGAGAGAAGACAGTCATCAGGGAGGAGGAGTTAGGAACACAGAGGAGAGGACCAGAGAGAAGACAGTCATCAGGGAGGAGGAGTTAGGAACAAACACAGGTGAGGACCAGAGAGAAGACAGTCATCAGGGAGGAGTTAGGAGCACTCAGAGGAGAGGACCAGAGAGAAGACATTCATCAGGGAGGAGGAGTTAGGAACAAACACAGGTGAGGACCAGAGAGAAGACAGTCATCAGGGAGGAGGAGTTAGGAACACACAGAGGAGAGGACCAGAGAGAAGACAGTCATCAGGGAGGAGACTGGTTAGGAAGAAGCTGATCTTCGACAACGCAGTCCAGCTACGCTACAGCAGAACTTTAACGGGAGATGGTACAGAGGAAGGCAGGAAGCCGGATAATTAAAGGGGCGGAGTAACGCCCTTGTTTCCTGTTTTGTCACCGAGATATTCTACCAAAGAAAATCAGTGGCTGAAGCTTCCAGAAGGTTTTGTGTATGAGTGGACAGTCTACAAAGTGTAAGAATGCTGGTGTCCTTGCATTTTGACGTGTCTGCATGATGTTAAAGATTGTCTTTCCACTGGGAGGATTTGACTGGCTGTTCTGGCTGTGTTCGTTGTTAGCCAATTACACTCTTACGAATCCCTGCCTCCAGCAACATCATACAAATGTTTTTATAGATAATATACAGTAAGCCACTTGATGACACGCACTTAAGTTGTGGGTTAAGTGGGTTGTGCGTCCAATGAGAGGCACTCACACAGGATTCACCCTAAAGCCGTGTTATAATGTACAGAAACGCATAGGGCACGCCGCAGAGCCATCCATTAACCCCCATTATCTTAAACAAGACCTAAAAATGGATGTGTTCTCCTTTCTACTGCATAAAGCCTGGCGCAGCATTCAGTGGCTCTTCTGGTATGACCCACTTTACACTGAAGCTCTGCCGTAACCGGGTCGGGCTTGGGAGTGGGTGAGGAGTGGATCCGATGGCCACTTCCGACTTCCGACACAGCACTTAATCGTGATATTGGGGGGGTTGTGTGTGTGGGTGTTCTGCACGGTTCGGCAGCGTGTGAGCGAGGGCTACCCCTCACACACAGGGTCTGAGAGCGAGTTCTCTCTGCAGGGTTGGGGATAGCGAGGATGCATCGTACACGGAAGTCTTGATCTTATTGCAAATTTGAAACCGTTGTTTGGGATCAAATGCGCACGATAAGAAAATATAAAATCTCCAGTACCGCCAGAAGACTTATTGATGGAAACGGCTTATAATAATTCAGCCCCATTCCCCGTTTAATACTTGGTTTTTGTACCCGTCCCCAGTATCGACGGTTGGTTTGTTGCTTTAATGCATTATTTTCTACTAATGTTTTCAGTTTTTAGTACAACACATGAGCACGCAGGTTAGGGACATCACCAAGAGACAGGACCAAATGAGGACACCAGGAAGTGACAACACCGTGCAACACAACTGGAGGAGACATGAGGTGCATGATGACATGTATGAGGTGTGCTGTGTGTCTAGAGATGGGGGTGGAGAGTAGGGGTGTGGAGAGGCTCACTCTGGCCCAGGCTGGGTGGGTCGACGGAGGAGCCCATCCATGGCATAGCTGGGGGCGCCTGGACCGCCTGCTCCTCCTCCTTGCAGTAGTCGGCAAGCCAGGAGTTCTTGGTGGTCCGGCATTGTTCTGTATGGACCACATGGAAAACAATATATTAATATCAAAAATGTCTTGACTATATCATGCAGCCTCGGCAATACTCTTCATCAACTAATCCCGCATGCTAACAGCCATTTAGCATTTATGCTAAACCTGCATGCTAACGGTGGTTAGCATGTATGCTAATGTGGGGTGTTTTCTGAACGGTCTCTCTTTGGCCTACCCAGCAGGACAGACGTAATGTTGATGTCTAGTCTTTGCTTGGCACGGACAGCCATCTTCAGGCGTGGGGGGTGCAGCCGTCCAGCAGCCTGCTGCTGCCAGGTCAGGAAGCACGGCCAGGGCTCGATGAAGGGCTCCCAGCCTGGTTCATTCCAACACAAGAAATATTATTATTAAGTATATAATAAGTATATATGTTTATTAATTAGACACCTGTCACATCTTAACAAATGTCTTTGCGACAAGCTAGAGTCAACACTTTATTTTAAGTTTATCTATCATCAACTTAATAATAAAATAATAATAAAAAATGTTTTTCAACATGAATAGATATCTAAAAAAAGAAGAAGATAAGATAGCTATTTATTAATCCCAGACAATACATTTAGAATAGTTTTATAGTACTTAAATAAGCATATATATTAAACATTTATTGTATTATCCCTTTGACCGACTGTCACTGATCGTCAACATGTGTTATTTCATGTTTAGAGCTTAGTTACCGGACAGCTCTCTGTTGTAGTAGTCTCCAGACAGGGTGAAGCTGGCTTTCCCTTCCTGGCTGGATCCGATCCGTTGCAACACATAGAGCCCTGTCATCAACAAGAGCATCAAGTAAGGGAAGGATCTCTATCAGAGAGGTCACCAAAGTAATGTATATTTATATACCTATATCATACTTCTTTACATATTAATATATACCAAGTTCAAATGAAGTCCCTGGAATAGTTCAACGACTTGACTAAAGAACAAGCAACTCATTTTATAAACAACATGAGGTGACTTTTTGCATATATTTCTGTTAAAACATATATTGGATTTTATTCTATTGGATTTTATTTATATTTCAAGCACAGAAATACAGAGTGTGTCAAACAAACATTTCACTGCACATCCTGTATTATCGACAAAATGAAACCCGTTGAATCTTGGATCAGTCCAGAACAGGAGGAGGTGTCCACTCACGGGAGAAGGTGAGCTCGGCCAGGGGGATGTCACAGTCCAGACAGTCGTCGATGAAGCAGATGCAGACGCTCTCCGCCTTGACCTCCACGCCCGACAGCGGCGCCGAGTGGCTGGCCGCCTCCGGGTCGCTCTGGCTGGCCCGGCCGCGGCCCGACACGATGTCCGCCTCGGCGTTCTCCAGCAGCCAGGTGGCCGCCTGGTCCAGCTGACCTGTGGAGGGGGGAGGGAACCGGAGACCAGACAGTCAGCTCAGGGCTGCTCCCATTATGGTAAAATAAATCATAATCATGTGGAGGTGGGGCGGCGTCTGGCCTGCAGGGGGAGTATGGAGCACGGGGTCTGCTGGGGTGATGGGGTCAGATTGCGGACAGGTGTCTGCAATCTGACCCAATCAGGAAGTGTGCATTTATGTGCCTGCTTGTCTTTCAGTCAGGGGTTTTGAGAGAGAGAGAGAGAGAGAGAGAGAGAGAGAGAGAGAGAGAGAGAGAGAGAGAGAGAGAGAGAGAGAGAGAGAGAGAGAGAGAGAGAGAGAGAGAGAGAGAGAGAGAGAGAGAGAGAGAGAGAGAGAGAGAGAGAGAGAGAGAGAGAGAGAGAGAGAGAGAAGACGCTCTCTGCGAGCCGGAGAGAGCGTCGTGAGACCAGGAGACGGACGGAATGAACATTGAACGTTGTCCTTTTGTTCGCGTGACTTTGTGTTTGTTTAACCCCGAAGTGGAAATAAACGGGAGTTCGCTCCATTTCACCAAAGAACCGTGTCCTGACTCCGGTGAACCCGTTACACACCATTATTCTGGTCAATATTGTTATACAAAAGCAATAAAATGCTGCTTTTATGATAATCGTCTTACAATTTTATTGTGATGTATTTGTGTCTTTTATTATGCGTCCCTGCCAAGGGACCAAAGATAAAAAAGTAGCCTGCGTTTGTTATTGTCCATTTGTTATTAACGGTCGGCGTGCGGCCCATACCTGTACTTGTGATGTGAAAAAGAATTTCCCCTTGGGGACAAAAAAGTCTAAAGTCTAAAGTAGCCTGTAGCAAATTCTGGTGCAATCGTGCAATGTCCTTCACTGACAATAAATCAATAAACTAAACAAGCTGGGTATCAAAAGCACGTCTTGCTTATGCTTCAGTAAACACCAATAACAGTAAAAGTACAAAGTGGGGAACCGCAATTGTAGAATGACCGGTACAGTACTCCAGTAGTTTCCACACGAAGAGGCTGAGGTCTGGGCAAACGTGTACAACCAATCAATCCCAGATCTAATTCTGCTTGGATGAAATGGATGGAGGCTCCAGGTGACCCTCACCTTTACAAAACACCAGCGCTCTCTTGCAGTCTTCCTTCCTGAAGCCGAGGTCCAGCAGGTGGCCCAGCTGTCCCTCTGTGGGTCAGAATATATCAATGTCATAAAAAAATATAAATGCATACAAATAAAGTACATAGAAAATGTACACACATACAAATGAATTGAAACCTTAATGAAAAGTAGTAGCAGAATTAGCATAGTGCAAACAAGGATGAGGCTGGATGTGCAAGCGAGTGTATATTTTACGTTCCAGCGTCTCCTTACGTCCCAGTATTCTACGTCCCTATCCCAGTGAAGACCCAGCAGAGCTCTTTGATTTAAACAACACTGCTCACAGCTCAATACGCCTAGCCTGGCTAGCCACGCCCTTTCTTCCGGCGAATTAAGTTCGCCCGGCACAAGGGTCTGGAGAAGAGCAACACATTTCTTTCTGCTTCCGATACGTTTTTGCGGGAGCCAATCCCCGAGCTGGCTTTTTCCCCTTGGCGCGCTATTGGCTGGTTTAACACAATGACGCCAGGGAAGCGACGACAAAGCAGCCAATCGCGTACAGAGTCAGTTGAACTAGGCCCCCTGTTGATCACGCCTCTTATGCTGAAGAAAATGACAGTAGCTTCCCCAGACCGACGTGCAACCTACGATTGAGCTCGGTCTGGTAATAGCCAGGGTACAACACGACCCTCAGTAAGTTAAAGACCCGGTCTTAGAGGAACTGTACCCAGTAGGGCTTCGGTCTTGGCCTTGAAGCTGTCCTTCACGGAGAGCACCGGCTCCGGGCCGGCCGGGGGGGCTGCGCCGGGGTCTTCGGGGGCGGCGGCGGCGGCGGCGCCGGTGGGGATGGACCTGGCGATGGCCAGGAAGAGCTCGATGTCATTGTAGGAGAGCCGGATGTCGAGGGCCGGGAACTGGATCTGGTGGGATGAATCACAGGGGTTAGGGGGCCGGGAACTGGATCTGGTGGGATGAATCACAGGGGTTAGGGGGCCGGGAACTGGATCTGGTGGGATGAATCACAGGGGTTAGGAGGCCGGGAACTGGATCTGGTGGGATGAATCACAGGGGTTAGGAGGCAAGGGTGGGAACGCAAACAGGAAATGACATCTGCATTGAAAAAGAGAAATGAACAATGAGACTTTGAGCAGGATATTTGCAGCGCAGCCATTTAGCTAACTGTTGAGTCAGTGTTTCCCCTAGGATGAAGTTGCAGCAGCGGAGGTGAAACGTTGTTTTTTGGTGCGCTCGCAAAGCGCACCCTGCCGGGAGGTTTCTGTGTCTGCTGGCACCAGAAGGCCTCTTGAGGCCTAAGTACATACGGTACATTTGTGCCCAGTAATGAGCATGGGGAAATATGGAGAGATTGGACATAACACAAGTATCCATGCATCTTCCCACTCCCTCCCCTCTCCCCGTCACAAAGGTTGCAGTAGGACCATAAAGAGGCCATGCCTCCATTAAACAAGTTTTGGGGCTCTAGAGTCAATAATGTCGACGCTATTGAAAGTGTTGCAAAACAAAAAGTACATTGACATTTTTGCTAAAAAGAAATTCCTTAGAAATAAGTAGAGATATCATTTTCAAAACTAAAGGTTGTAGTAGGAAAACAAGGTTGTAGCTTGTTCTCTAGGTTAGTATATTTAGCTTGAGGTGTCAATTGTGTCGCAACGATGTTTCACTGATGATCTATTGAACCGCAAACTGAGAATCTGCCAATTTATTTCCAACTTTACGGAAGTTCCTCTCCGTTTATATGCCTTACTCACAGGTGTGTGAATTGACCTGGATATGAAGCGCCCGTAGCGCAAAATAATATAACATTAGTTTTTTTAAAGAGATAAGCTGAAGTGGCGTATCGCCACTGCTAGGTGCAGATAGGGGAAACACTGGTTGAGTCATATAGCAGAAGCTTTGATCAAAAGTGGCTTATAATTGTTATTAGAAGAAACTGGATTGATAAGCATGTAGATTCAAGGCATCGTGCCTAAGAAGTCACACACGCTAATGCATCCACTAGCTACAAATCAATGTCATGGCTGACAGGAAAATGTGCGAAGGATCTCTCCAGGCAAGAGTCTGGATTCAATTCATGGCACCAGTGACGTGTGAGCGACAGAAAAAGAAACAAAGAAAATAAAACAGATCTGAACCCAATCCAGGAAGAAGAAGCCCTAGCAGAGAGGGAGAGAGATCCACCCCTACCTCGAGCAGCGGGGGGAAGTCCTCTATGTTGAAGGCGTCCAGCAGACCCGTGCTGCTCTGGTAGGTGGGGCTGCCACAGAGCTCCACCTGCACGTTGACCGGGTCGATGATGGACAGCGCCGTCTCCTGCTCGCTGCCAAGGCAACAGGAGAACACCTGGACAGGGCCGTGACAGCACACACTTGGCCGTTACATCGTTATCGCGTGGTAAACACTGGGGTTACCGCAGATGAGAAATTATATTTTAAATATCTGGAAACTTTTTCTCTAAACGACTTTTTGCTCATTCGATTGCATTTATCTTTTACCTGTTATGTACTGATTTAGCCAATTTATTAATTTAGATTTTTCATCGTAAATATCATTTTTTATTATTTTATAAAAGGGAAGAAAAATATGTTAGGAATGTAACACTAAACTTCCCTCATTATAAATACATACAAAAAATATAACCCCCTTTCTTGTATTAACCACTTCATAATTTAGTACACAAGTGTCATGTGTCTGCTACAACAGTGGTGATGGTTAAAGGAGAAGTCCCACCTCTATCCCGGCCAGGCTGCCAGAGAAGGGGCGGTCCAGGAGGCGGGGCTTGTAGGTCAGGACGGTGGTGCCCTTCAGGATGATGGCGTTGGTGTCCAGACAGGAGGAGTCCTCCACCACCACAAACTCTGTGCCTGGAGACACAGGAACCACATCCACGTAGAAACTACATAAACCACTGGGATACAGTCACACGGTGAAAGGATGAGAGCTGCAGGATATTAACATTAAATTATGTATTATGTCCTTTTATTTGATGCAGCTTATGATATGGAATGCATAAGGGATTTATATGTAAGTTAGATACAATTTTACATATATATTGAAGCTTTAATCCACATTTACATTTACGACATTTAGCACGCGCTTTCATCCAAAGCGACCTACAATAAGTACATATCCAAGGCTACACATACATGAATTACTTTATTTGAAACATTGTTTAAAAGGGTAGATTCAACTGTTAACATTGGATTCTTAGAATGAACAACCAATCAAGAGAGCGGCTGGGATTAAAGCCAATAAAAGCAACGTGTACAGGACATAAGGATCTAATCTTGGAAGGAACCCCCGTCTCTCACCTGTGATGTTGATCTTGACCTCCAGGTGGCGGTCTTGGTTGACCTGAACGGTGGATCTCTTGGTGACCACTCCGCTCTTCACCGTCTTGGGGCCGAAGGCAGGGGCCCCGGGGTCGCTGCCGGAGCTGGGCCAGCGCTGGCGGGGGGCGGCGCCCCCCCCGGCGCTGACGGGCGTGACCGGGGGCCACTTCTCAGGGGCCGTGTAGAGGAAGTCCCGGACCAGCTTCAGCCAATCGAAGATGAGGAAGACCCGCAGGTTGTTGAGCACCATGGTGAAGCAGGACGAGTCCCGGGTGGACCTGAGAGAGGACAAGCGGGGGGGGGGGGGGGGGGGGGGGCGGACGATCCGGGAGGTCACCATGAACGTCAACAGGCTGATGCATCACCAGGAAATGGTAGCTGTGAACGCATGAATTCCAGTGCTTGCATTTAGTAGTTCTGTATGTGATTCTGCGGGGGGGGGCCCTAAGGTGACCCCGTACCCACCTGTAGTGGAGCTCCAGCTGCAGCGTGGCCCGGTTGGCTCCGGCCTTGGAGGGCTGGAGGACGCAGCCGAAGACGTTCCTCTTGGCCCGGCTTCGGTCCTCGCCAACACCTCCAGTCCCGACCCCAGCCCCACCGACACCGACACCGCTACCCCCCCTTCGGCCCTGCCTGCGGCCCGGCCCGGGGAAGCGTGCGTCGGGGCCAGAGAACCTGGTGTCGTACGCCAGCAGGGAGTGGGACACCAGGTTGATGGAGCGGGAGCCGTTGGAGTAGCTCTCGTACAGCAGCTTGGACTTCATGAAGTCGAACCTGAGGAGGGGAGAGGGAGAGAGGGAGGGAGAGGGAGAGGGAGAGGGAGAGGGAGAGGGAGAGGGAGAGGGAGAGGCAGAGAGAGAGAGAGAGAGAGAGAGACTGAGTATCTTGGTTCTTCATGAAATTGATTCAGCCCTGAATTTTTCTTTATATTTGCTCATGTATTGTCAAGCTTTTATTTTGAGAGACAGACAGACAAACAGAAGAGGTAAGGGAGAGAGAGAGAGGGTGACAGACACAGATAGCATGATGCTAATGTCAACCAGGACAGATGTTTCTCTTTATATGAGGGTCATTTACCTTCCTCTTACCTGAAGGTATATTAAAGTGACACGGTGCGTGGACGTACCTGGCGAGGGAGAGCTCCTGTCCGCTGGCTTTGGGCTTCTCCACCAGCTCCAGACTCACATCCATCATGTCGATCAGGAAGGAGAGGGTGGTGTACACATCCCCGCTCAGCACCGTCTGGCCGGCAGACACACAGACGGACGGTCACACAGGAACCCAAAGCTGCACTGAAGAGCCTAGTCTACTAGCGAAGCGATCGTGTTTTTGTCGAGCACAGAATGACACATTTGTCCGTTATACATAATATGATGAGAGCAGTGAAAAGAACATTCATTGGAGCAATTTTGTCACTCCACAAATCACAACAATGAATCGGACCATACGGAAAATATTTTATGTAAAAATGAAAAGCTCTAAAATCAAATAAAAAAGTAGAAAATCGTGAATGCCGTGATTCAGCTTGTAATCAAGAGTGCAGCACTCATTGGAACCATGAGCACGTGCATGCGTGCGTGCTTGCGTGCGTGCGTCAGTGTGCGTGTGCTTGGGGCTCCTCACGTAGGAGCTGGGGTCCTGCAGGTTGTAGGGCCTCAGGAACTCCTCGACGGGCTCCCCCAGGTTGTTCTCCAGCAGGCCCCTGATCAGCTGGTAGTGCTCCAGGTCCAGGGAGCAGTGGACCGACGACAGGCTGCCATGGATCGACATGTCTGGGACCGCATGGCTCAGCTCCCTGGAGGGCACGCACATCATTACACAAACACACACACACAGTGAACAGACACATCGTAAACCAGCCACGGACACACACACCCACACACACACACACAGTGAACAGACACATCGTGAACACAACCACGGACACACATACACACACACATGGTGTGAACACACACACACACACACACACACACACACACACACACACACGTACACACACACGCACACACACACACACACACACACACACACACAGAGAACTTGTCGAGTAAGTTATCAAAGTCAAAGTGAAGCAAATCATAATTAACCATATTGAGCCATCTACAATAAGCAGCACAACGATCAATTACGTTATAGCATAAATATAGGTATATATTTTCACCAATGTTGACATTTCAACCACGGCATCCGACTAAACGCTTAATTAAAATCAAACTCATAAACATGACCACGATCCGAGCGCACTTCGCTCATCTCGCATGTGCAACTCCAGCCCCGGGGGCACACTTGTAAGCGAACGGACGGCCGGTAAAGTTGCGTGTCTTTGCTGCGCTCACTTGTCGAGGTTGCGCTCCACCTTGAGCTTGAGGCGGCAGCTCTCCTTCAGCATGTTGCCCCCCCGCCGGCGCACGGCGTAGGAGGGGAACAGCAGGTCAGAGGAGGAGGGGGTGGAGGGGTCCGGGTGGGGGGGCCCCCCGCCGGGCCCCTCGCCGGGCTTGGGGGGCTGGGGGGGCGGGGTGGGGAGGCGCTCCGCCGCGAACACGTCCAGCTCCTGGAGGTCCAGCGCCAGGCAGTCCAGCAGACACACGTGGCTCTCTGGGACAAGACAGCAAACTTTATTCATACAGCTCTCTGGGACAATACAGCAAACTTTATTCATACAGCTCTCTGGGACAATACACCAAACTTTATTTATACAGCTCTCTGGGACAATACAGCAAACTTTATTTATACAGCTCTCTGGGACAATACACCAAACTTTATTTATACAGCGCTATCAGGCAAACTAACTTTTTATACAGCGCCATCAGGCAGACTAACTTTATTTATACAGCACTTTTCAGGCAAACTAACTATCGGTATAGTGCCTTCCACACACTCAAACTTTCATCATGCAGCGCGGGAGAGAGGCCTTACCTGGGCTGGTCCATCCGAGTCCGTCTGGGGCAGTGGTGGCTCCACAGGGGGGGGGGCGGCCCAGGGTGAACCCTGAGGGGGAGGTGATGGAGGCGGAGGGCGTGGGGGTGGGGGTGGGGATGGTGGAGGGGTAGGACCAGGGCTCCCTGTCCCCCAGGTGGATGCTGCCTCCAGAGCTGGCGGTCTGGGCACACTGCACGTTCTCCTGCAGGCCGCGAGGGGAGGAGTTAGAGAGCCAGCACAGGAACACCACGATGAGCCTCAGCCAATGAGAGTCAGCGCTTATCATCAGCTGATGTGCTTTTTGTTTGCTTTTTAACGGATCATTGGGTTATAAAGATCACTCCACACTTGTTCTGCACATCCTAACTTGTGTAATCACAACAACACTATGAAAGCCCATTTTATGAATGCGATAAAAAGTGAGTTTGTATTTTTCCTTTTTGTTTTACAGTCAAATCTACACACTTATGGCATGTCATATGTTGTAAATAAATGGGCAAGTCACGTTGGAAACACTCTAATTAGAAAATATATACTAATATAGAAAAAAGTGCTAGATTTGGAAATTGGGATTTATACACACATTTTTCGGTTGTATAGTTATATCCCTGATGAAGCTATACATCTTAAAAATGTTTTATGCACACATGCAAATTTGAGTTAAGAGGTTCACAGAGGGATAGACGAAAGCAAACGCACACAGCTTCAAACAGGGGCTGCACAATAGTTCATCACAGCTTGAGTACAGCTATTGCCGTAGCGCTTTGTCCTGCCACACTACAGGGTATTGCCGTAATACTCAGTATTGTGATACAGCTGACACTGATGAGCTATTGACAGTCCTTCTGTATGTTAGAAAACCAACACGGGCCCTGTACCTTGTAGTGAGACGGGTCCTTGTAAGAATGAGCATGTAATATCAAGTTCTTCAAGATGGGATAACAAAAAGGATGGATTTAACTAATATTGTACTGTATTGTATGCCTTTCTCAATAGAAAAAGGTCAATCAACTCGAAACTACTAGACATGTTATACTCAAAAACACATTGCAACACATCCATGCTGGAACCAAATGTTAGTCAGAGTCGTGTATATTTTCAGTTATAGATATGGAGTGTGTGTGTGTGTGTGTGAGTGTGTGTTCGAATACAACAACAACAACAACAACAACAGCAGCCATTTGCAAGTCGGTGAGTCCACATGGTCAAAGGTCATCATCACATCAGTCGGTTACCGCATGCAGCTGAGGACGAGGAGGAGGAAGCACACGCGTGCACATGTGCGTGCGTGTGCGCGCCGGTGCGGCCGGTGACTCACCAGAGTTGGGAAAAAGGTGTGTGCCATGGTAAGTTTCTCTACCTTGTCTCGCAGGGAGAAGGTACCGTGCGCGCCCACCGGCAGGAAGGAGTTGCGCACGCGCAGCTGGCCCAGGTTGGCCACGATGAGGCGCGGCGAGCTGGAGCTCTCTGGGATCAACACCACCGGCGCCCCCGCCTGGATGTCCAGCAGGACCCGGGACGCCCGCTGGGGGTGCTCCCGGACCTGGGGGAGGGGGGAGAGGGGAGGGGAGGGAGGGAAGGGAAGGGAGGGAGAGGGAGAGGGAAGGAGGGGGGGAGAGGGGAGGGAAGGAAGGGAAGGAAGGGAGGGGGGAAGGTAGGGAGAGGGAGAGGGGAGGGAAGGAGGGGGGGAGAGGGGAGGAGGGGGGCGGGGAAAGGGGAGTGGAGGGAAGGAAGGGAGGGGGAGGGGAGGGAGAGGGGGGGGAAGGAAGGGGGGAGGGGGGAGGAGGGGGGCGGGGAAAGGGGAGGGGAGGGAGGGAATGGAGGGGGAGGGAGGGAGAGGGGAGGAACGGAGGGGGGAGAGGGAAGTGAAGGGGGAGAGGGGAGGAGGGGGAGGGAGGGAATGGAAGGGGAGGGAGGGAGGGAGGGAGGGAGAGGGGAGGGAAGGGGAAGAGGGGGGGGGGTAGCGGAGAGAGGGAGAGAGAGAAGGGCAGCGGGACCGTCGGAGGGAAGAAGAAGAGAGAGAGAGGAGCGAGAGGGAGGGAGGGAGGGAGGGAGGGAGGCAGGGAGGGAGGGAGGAAAGGGAGAGGGAGTTGGATTTCAAACCTTAACTCCATGGGCTATAGCTGTAGCATGAGCTATAGGCGTAGCATGGGCTATGGCTACAGCATGGTCTCTAGGCCCGCAGGGCGTGGTACTTACGGCCTGGCCCTCGATGGCGGCCCTCTGCCTGCCCAGGACGTCCTGCAGCTGGGTGAAGTGCTGGATGAAGGCCACCACCTCGGACTGGAAGCGCTGCGTGTGCACGTACTGCACGGAGGCCATCTGCAGCGCCACCTTCACGTCACACTCCCGCTGCATGTGGGGGTCCGGTCTGCCATATCTGGACGGGGTGAGGAGCAGCAGGAGACGGCCTTTAGGAGAGTGAACGTGATGGTGGGAAGCGGTGGTTCTCAAGGCTGCCCCTGGTTTAGCACGAGGGGGCATTCCAGTCAACGCCCACTTAAAAGATAGCCTGGCTAACGCCAGACCTCATCTCAATCTACATTGAGATGAGGTCTGGGAACCACACATTCATTTTTCTCGTATTTGAGGCGTGGTTTACGATTGCCCGGAGCCGTTTATTGGGCGCTACGAATGTCTATCATATGAGTCTGTACGTAAGCTCATAGCCAATCAAAGCCTGTTGGTAGCAGGGCAAATACATTCTTCTTGGTAATGAAAGAGTTCAATGCCGAAAGTTGCTATTTTTTCAAAATAAACTTGCGTACTAAACTACTCAGAACATTATCTAAGGCTGCATCTTAAGGTAACGCGTCAGCTGCCATTTTGGATCCGTAAACTACAATCTTCGGTGTCTCGCTTAGACGTCGTCATCGTCTTGCCGTCCCTCCCCGTTCTGTGATTGGTTCCCTATCTCAGGCCGAAAATCGGATCCGTGGAATCCAGGCTGCCTGGCAGCGCGAAATGAAAATCGCGCGCAAGGCAGCATGGGTATACCCAGGCTATTTACAAGATACACCGTTCATACTTTTGGATGTTGAACACCAAGGCCTCTCCTCCCCGGGTGGTGAAGCGCTCCCGGTAGAGGTCGCCGTGGGGGGTGAGGTCGCTCAGAGACAGGCTTCCCAGACTGCCTTGCAGCGACAGGTCACCGTCTGAAACGTAAGACACAGCGTGGTCATAAGATGACCCTTTGTCGACAGCAGTTTCATTTCATTCATCATTTCAAGTCCCATTAACAGCATCAAATGACAGAACGGAAGTATAAATGGTGGTCGGCATGGCGACAATAACAATGTGATTGTAGCTTTCAGTTTGGTTTGGTTGGTTATGTGTCAGACATTTTTGTAGGCATATCGGAGAGTCTTTGTAGTTCTGTACAAACCCAGCATTTCAAGGTGAGTGGACAGTTTGGAGACGCTAGCTTTCGCCAGCTCGTTGGTCTTCTTGTTCAGGACCAGAGAGAGCGAATGAACCTAACAACAACAACAACAACAACAACACAATCGTGAATAAGAAAGCCTGACCACATGAGTCTGAATAAACCTTTACATCAGTAATATCCTTGGTCTAACAACACTCCATATCTTTATCATGTACATGGTTGACACTTAAAATCAACAAACCTCCATTTTTAACAGTCCTTTCACACATCAGAGCCCGGTTCTCCTACCTTCAGATCCAGCTTGGTGTTGACCGGCTCCGCCTCCTCCTCCTCCTCCTCCTCCAGCTCCTCCATCTCCTCAAACCGGGGGCCCAGGCCCATCGGGTCGCTGAAGGGCTGCCCAGCCGCGGGCTGGGGCGAGGCGGCAGGCGCCTTCAGCCCGTGGCTGTTGGCCGTGGAGCCCACGCCGAAGAAGTCCAGGATGACCACCCAGGTCTGCAGCGTGATCAGCACGTCCAGGCAGTTGAAGTCGATGTCCACGCTGCGGCTGAGCGCGCCGTAGCGCGTCCTGAACTCGGGGTGCAGCCGGTCCACCAGCAGCATGTTGATGTGCACCAGGGAGTCGTCGAAGCCGGGCGGCGGGTGGGGCGAGGAGCCGGCGTCGGAGGAGGCGGAGTCGGAGTCGGAGGAGGGCGAGGGCGAGCGCTGGGTGGGGGAGGGCGGCGGCGTGCTGGGGTAGGCCGGCCGGCGGTCCTCGGGCCTGGCGCTGCTGGGGTGCCGCTGGTAGAGCTGGAAGACGTTCTGCGCCTCCTCCATGTGCGCGGGCAGGGAGCGCGGCATGGCCGGGTACAGGGCATTGGAGGCCGCCGGGCAGCTCTGGGACATGTACTCCTTGGGGCAGAAGGTGGAGGCCTTGGGGGCGCCGCGCGACACCATCAGGTGCTTGTGCTTGGACTCGGGGTTGGGCTCCAGGAGGTCCTCCATCAGCAGCGAGCGCAGGGCCAGCTGGATGGCCAGCGCCTGCGGGTGGTCCTTGGTGAAGTCCCCCTCCAGGTCCTGGAAGCGCAGGCACACCAGGCCCTGGGAGCCCTGGCTGAGGTCGGCCGTGAGCTGCACCTGGAGCTCCTCCACGCGGAAGGTGGCCCGCACCTGGGTGAAGGAGGGCGCCTGCAGGCCGGCGCCACCGCGGCCGCCGCGCTGCAGGGGCGAGGGCGACGACAGGGAGCGGTACGAGAGGTTGCCGTGCAGGGGGGGGGGGTCCCGGGCGAACAGGCCGCCCTGGGGGTCGGGGAAGCGGGGGGGCTTGGTGGAGGAGGGGGTGGGGGGCGGCGGGACGGGGGGCTCGCTGGGGCTGGAGCGCGGCTCCTCGATCAGGGACAGGTTGTCCAGGGTCTGCAGGACCTGTTCGTACACGGGCTTACACAGGAACACCTGGGGGCAGACAGAGTTAAAGATCCATGAGTCCCTGTAGAGAATTTGTTAACATACAGAACAGGTCGAGAGCAGGCTTTTTACAGTTTGGCTACTTTTGCTTTCCTGTTAGACAAGTTAAATCCTTCTCTCAAACCAAAGGCTTATTTTTGTGTGAAGTAGAATTAAAGGGTAAGTCAACCCCCAAATCACCTTTTTTCAGTGGAAAACAATTGTGCTTGGGCCTCTGTGTGACTTCTTTTGCTATTTCTTTACTCCAATATATAAGGTTGTGGAACGGGAGAAGCCCTCGGTAGAATGTGAGGGGTCTGCTACTTCCGGCTCTAAAGACTTTTCCAGAGCGGTAGTTCCTTCATGCGTGTGTGTGTGTGCTTGCGTAGGGCTGTACCTGAACTGGGTTGACGAACTTGCCCTCCACCCGCAGCAGGCCCGAGCTCTGGTAAGGTTCGTCCAGGTCCAGGTAGGTGAACTGGGAGGCCTCGTTGACCGGGACCTTCTCCAGGGTGAACTGGATGGTGGTGTCCTTCAGGATGTGGAAGGCTGTCGAAACAACAACAACAACAAACAAGTCAACAAAACTGCGATGAGAATGTATTTGATCTGATATTACATTTTCTGACATATTCTATTTTTATCCTAAATAATGGCTTACACTTGCACTATGATGATAATGCTTGTCAATTTTTACTTCTCAAATTAAGTAACTTTTAAATGCAGTATTGCATAAAGTTAAGAACGGAAGCACAGAGGTTGCCAGAACTAAATAGATACAAAGTTGTTTTGTTTTAGGCATGCATCTCACAGTACGGCTCAAAGCATCCATAACACTGCTCTAGGGTTGTCCTAAGCACCACCGCGCTCGGCCCACCTTTCCCCCGGCTCAGCGACTCAAAGAAGTTGTGGCGCGTGAACTGGGGCTCCTCCACGCCGGCCGCGTGCGACGGCGACGAACACGAGCCCGCCGGTCGCCTCATCACCAGCTGGCTCATGCTGAGCGAGTAGAGCCGGATGTCCTTCACCATCACCTGCAGCTTGTCCCCCTCCGAGTCCTGCCCCGTCACAAAGTTCCGGAGGATGATGCTGCCCAGGTGGCCCACCAGCAGCTCGGGGTGGCCCGGTTTGCGCGGGATCGACACCACCGGCGACTCGATGCTGATGTCCAGCGTGAGCTTCACCAGCAGCGTGTCCAGCGGCGAGCGCGCCTCCGCCTCCGCCGCCGCCTCCGCCGCCGCCGCCGCCGCGTCCTCCTTCTCCTCGTAGGCGTACGCCCAGCTCTGGCTCTGGGTGCGGCTGCGCTTCAGCGGCGTCTCGAACAGCGACACCATGCCGCTGTACTCGGCCGTCTTGGTGGCGAGCACCGTGGACACCTTGGTGGCGGCGCTCTTCAGCATGGAGCGGAAGTTGTCCTCCACCTCGTTGGCCGACAGCGTCAGCTCCTTCAGGAACTTGGCCGAGTGGTTGTAGTGCAGCGACGCCATGTGCAGCTGCAGGGAGCACTCGCCCTGCGACCGCTCCGTCAGGTGGAAGTTCAGCGCCTCCGACGAGGTGCCCTCGGGGTCGGCGAAGAAGATGGCCTCGCCGGGCGTGGAGGTGACGTCCGCCACGTTGCCGATGCTGACCACGAACTGGTTGCGGCCGCCCTCCTGGGTGAGGTCCACCAGCTGCATGGAGCCCAGCGAGCCGTTGACCTCCAGCCGGCCGCCCATGGAGAAGTTCACCTTGGTGCCGGTGATGCTGGCCGTGGCGATCTTCAGCCCCTTCTTCTCGGGGCCCAGCGCGCCGCTGCCGGGGCCGCCGGTGGAGACCGTGCGCAGCAGCAGCAGGTTGAGCCGGTTGATCTCCACCGTGACCTCCTTGTTCCGGTCGTAGGTGGACTGGTAGGTGCCGTCCTTGCCGTCCGCCGGCGGCGTCGGCTGCTGGGACGACGCCGACGCCGCCGCCGCCGCGCTCCAGCCGCTCTCCTCCTTGGGGAAGGACTTCTGGAGGAACTTGAGGAGCTCCACGATGGTCTCGGGGTTGACGATGATGTCCAGGTTGTTCACCTGCATGCTGGTCACCTGCAGAGAGCTGTCCAGGTTCATGGACGGGCAGTCCGAGCTGACGAACTGGTACTCCAGCTTGATGAGCGCCTCCTCGTCCTTGATGAAGGAGCTGAACGGCGAGACGCGCTCCGCGGGGCCCCCCGTCGCCGGCTCCCGCCGCGGGCGCTCCGCCGGCGCCGGGGACGAGGGCTGGCTCTCCATGAGGCTCCCCGTGGGGATGTCGAAGGTCAGGTGCTTGTGGGAGGCCACCAGCAGGTCAAAGTCCGAGCCGAAGGTCTGCAGCGTGTCCACCAGCAGCAGGCCGTGCACCGTGAGCGCCACCTCCGCGTCGTACGGCCGCTTGACGAAGTGCGCGTTGGTGCCGAACACCTTGAGCACCGAGATGTAGCGGCCGTCGCTCTCCACGCCCAGCTGCATGTAGTTGATGTTGAACTCGGCGAGGAGGAGGCGCGACTCCACCAACACCTCCCGCGTGTGCTGCTCCAGCGTGATCACGCTCTGGGTCAGGTTGCGGGCCGAGCCCTGGAGCTTCCACGAGCTGTCCTCCCGTTGGAAGATCTTCTCGTGGCGCAGGTGCAGGGGGTCCGGCGACCGGCCCGCCCGGCCCTTGTCCTGGCCCTTGTCCGCCCTGCCGTCCCCGGGGCTGGTCAGCCGGGCCAGGCAGCTCCTGAGGGCCGTCATCTTCTCCAGGTTGACGTGGACCTTCAGGTCGGGCAGCGTGCCCGTCAGCACCGCCCCGGGCAGCTGGGGGTCCGAGGTGTAGCGGAGCCGCTGCTCCAGCTGCAGCAGCACGTTGAACTTCTCCACCACGTGCGTGGGGCCCACCTCGCTCTCCTGCACGTGCTTCCAGTTGTCCTTGAAGTGGCCCACCATGATCTGCAGGTCCTTGAAGGACAGGGAGTAGCGCTCGTAGAGCTTGCGGCTGTAGGCCTGGGCGCTGCTCTCGGACGACTTGAAGCCGAGGACGTCGGGGCTCTTGAGGGGCTCCTTCGGGGGGACGTCCAGCTCGGGGGGCGGCGAGTCCGGGGGGGTGGTGAGCGGGGTCCCGTACTCGTCGTCGCTCAGGTCTTCCTCCCCTTCAGGCTGAGTGGCTTTGAAGCTGGTCTTGGAGTCGAGCTCTGCAAAAAACACAGTGGATGGAAAGGGGTAGGAGTCAGTCAAAGCTAAGGCTGAGAATATGAAATAAGAATGAATCTGCCATCGCTGGCGGAACCTGTTCATTAGAGGAAGACAGATCGGAAGAGGGGTACCCAGTTAGGTAAAGGGGTGAACTTGAACTTGAAAAAAGGATCCAGGGTTGTAGAGGATGTTACCTTGGGAGTTGGTGAGGAGGATTCGGCCCAAATCAACCACGACCAGCATGGGGTCTTCGGATTGGAAGTCGTCAGGGAAAATGACCTGGGGTGCGCAGATGTCCAACTTCATGGTCCACCGCTTGCTGTTCTCCTACAAAAACAAGCAATTTGGACAACTCAAAGTTTATTAGACTCTAAACACTTATTCCACTTCCACTTCCGATAAGTGACTTATAGGGATTTCAGATACAGGTCATTAAATAGGTTAGAGGCAGGGTTTGGATCATTTGTTCAAGGTAGGCTGTGGAAATTGGTGTTCAAACCCACTACCTTTCACTGGGAGTCCAACTCAGTCCCCATGCTCCCCTTATCCCTGGTCCCCTTACTGAACCTAGTCTTTGACCGTTTGAGACTTACGATGAACTCTCCTACGAGCAGCTGGTCTATGGTCTGTCGGATCTCAGCTTTGGTCTGCATCTTCAGCTTGTTGTACTGCCTCCTGGCTGCCTCCGCCACCCTCAGCTCCAACTCAGACTGGTAGCCAAAGCCTGGGACGGAAGAAGGGCATACATGGTTCAATAATACCCGACATGTTGAAGAACAGGTTTGAAGACATGCATTAAAGGGCCGGTCTACCTTCCCATAAGGTGTGATGTTAAGCTATAGGTTGATCTATCCATTATATCATAGATCTGCGTGGACACACACATATACTATTTTTTACCAATGTTGATTTTTAACATCATACCTGGTGGTGAAATATGGGGCACTTTAAAGCAAGAATTTATTACTCTTTAATTCATTATTGGCTTTTTCGAAAAGTGACCAAAAGTAAAACATATTATTCTACGGCAATTTGTGGATATTGTTTCTAGTAAATCGTAAAAAATGTTTTGAACCATGTTAACGTTGGATCTGTAGCACATTGATGGGGAACGTTTAAAAGTCAGAGGTATCCCGTTATTGAAAAATATTGCAAACACTTGACTTGGACCACTTCAACAACACTGCGGTATAATCTGAGATCCACTGAGACAATCTAAGATCATCTGAGGTAACCTGAGCTAATCTGATGTAATGTGAGGGAACTCACCTGAGGTGTGGACCCTCCCCTTGTAGAAGAACTCGGTGACCTTCTTGATGGCCTGGGGGTTGTAGATGATGTTCAGCGGGCTGGTGTTCACCTCCAGCCTCCTCTCGAACTTGCACCTCACCGGGTTGCGTTCGTACGTCATCTCAAAGACAGGGGGCGCTGTGGTCTCCGTGGTGCTCCCTGTCAGATGGCGAGAGGGTATCTGTGGTTACACTGGGGAACGGGCTGGGAGCCAGGGTCCTTTCCACGGCGGTCTGTCACAACACTATCGTTCAGCATTAGGCTCACTTGGGAGGGCCGAGACCTCAGGCAATCTGTCAAGTTTGAATTTCAAAATTGATTTGAAAGGGATTTTGGTTGCAGTAAATAACGGGATAGAGAATGTTACAACCTTACAACCGTATGTGTTCAACCTGCAAGATATACATTTTTTCAAACTTTTCAGTGTCAAAACTAACCAGGGAAATAAGACCTACATTTTCTATACCTACCGAAAATGGGATATTTTACAGAAAATTCCACGGAGCAATATGACCCACCTGAGATGTTGCTGCCCTGCCCAAAGGGTTGGCTACTAACCACGGCCACGCTGTCCTACAGAACGACACCGGGACAACAGATAAACATTTCACCATAAGTATACCTTTAAAAAAAAGACAGTAACAGCAGGGAGCACCGGAAAGGATGAAAACACAATGTGTGTTTGTGAGGAAAGCGGGAAGCAACGCACGGTCTTGGGGGAGACGAGGACGGGGAAGATGGTTCCCTGGGTGGTGAGGTCCCTGAGGAAGAGCCCGCCCAGCTTCACCGACAGCAGGGAGGACTCGGAGCGGGGCAGGGACTCCACCATCACCTTCACACCTGCAGGAGACACGCGGTTGGCCCCTCAGGTATGAAGACATGGGGCAGGACATGCGTACAGCTGGGGCTTGGTTTTTAGACGACGGTTAGAAAAATAACAACTGAATTCAAAAAGTGTTAGGATATATGATATAATAATGATGCAGAATAAGCTACAAAAGACCATATAAGTATTTGACATTATTGGCAAATTATGTTATTTTATAACATAGATGATGTTAACAGTATCAGATAACTCAAGCCGAATGACATAACACAGCATAACGTAGCATAACCCTATAAAAACTGTCATGAACCAGCTTGATGACACATCATAACATAGCATAACCCTATAAAAACTGTTATGAACCAGCTTGATGACACATCATAACCCTATAAAAATGTGTATGAACCAGCTTGATGACACATCATATCATAGCATAACCCTGTAAAAACTGTTATGAATCAGCTTGAATGCACATCATAACATAGCATAACACTATAAAAACTGTTATGAACCAGCTTGATGACACATCATAACACTATAAAAACTGTTATGAACCAGCTTGATGACACATCATAACATTGCATAACACTATAAAAACTGTAGCCTGTCCCAGAGAACTCCAGCTGGATGGTATAGCATAGCATAGCATAGCATAGCATAGCATAGCAAAGCAACAATATATAGGCCGTGGGCGGTACCAGAGAACTCCAGCTGGATGACCCCGCTCTCGTTGGCCCGGTCCCCGCGGGGGTCCTGCTGGAACAGGGTGACCGCCCCCTTCTCCAGCAGGAACTCCAGCCGGGCGAACAGGTGGTCCCGGCGGGTGAAGGTGTTCAGGGACTGGGAGTGCTCCAGGGGGTCGAACAGGTCCTCCGTGTCCGCGGCTACGGGCGGGGACAGGGGAGACGGGTAGACAGGGAGACAGACAGAGAGAGAGACAGAGAGACGGACAGAGAGACACAGAGACAGACAGACAGAGAGACACAGAGACAGACAGAGGGAGGGAGAGAGGGAGAGAGAGGAATAGAGGGAGATAGACACAGAGACAGGCAGATAGACAGACAGAGAGACAGACAGAGGGACACAGAGACAGAAAGAGGAAGGGAGGGAGAGAGGGAGAGAGAGGAATAGAGGGGGAGAGACACAGACAGACAGACAGACAGACAGAGAGACAGACAGATAGAGAGACAGACAGAGGGAGGGAGAGAGAGAGAGACACAGACAGACAGACAGACAGACAGACAGACAGACAGACAGACAGACAGACAGACAGACAGACAGACAGACATAGAGAGGAATAGAGGGAGAGAGACACAGAGACAGGCAGATAGACAGACAGACAGGGAGACGGACAGACAGACAGACAGAGAGGAAGGGAGTGAGAGAGAGAGTAATAGAAGGGGAGAGACATAGAGGCAGACAGAGAGACAGATAGAGAGAGGAAGGGAGGGAGAGAGAGAGAGGAATAAAGGGGGAGACACAGAGACAGAAAGAGAGACAGACATCCAGCGAGAGAGACAAGCGGGGGAGTAAGAGAGACATAAAAAGAGAAGGGAGGGAGAGAGAGAGAGAGTCAGACAGAGAGGCTGGTACTCTGTGAGTCACAGTGGACAGAGAGGCTAACATCACAAGCAAAGGGAAGGCAGGCCGGCCTCCTGCGCTACAGGTACTGAAGCGGGGCCCCCTCACCCAGTATGTCCCAGGTCTCCGGGCCCGGGAGGAGCTCCTCGGCCCCGGCCTCCAGGTCCTGGGTCTCTCCGTACCAGCCCCCCCAGCCGGGGAACCAGGACTGCAGGTACTGGACCATCCCGGAGCTCCCGCTCTTGGGGATGGGGCCGGGGGGGCAGTCGGGCTGCACCTCGCTGACGGGCTCGCGCACGCTCTGGTTGGGGGGGGGGGAGAGAGGCGGACGGGGGTCAGGGTGCAACAAAATAAAAGCCCTCAGAGACAACACATTTATGTGTACGGATAATGAACACGCAAACCCATTGAGATAATAAGATGATAATATGGTGATAATATTAGAAGGTAAAAAAAAGGATAACTATGCTAATCTACATTTTAAAGAGCAAGGCAAACTCTAAATTTGTAATTATTTGTCAGAAACGTATGCTAAATTCCTAGTCATTTAGCAGACTTACAGTTAATTTAATTTAAGCTCAATGCTAATGCTGACGTTAATGACGGTGCTAACGATTATCCTGCTAATTCCAATAATGCTAATGGTGATTGATCCTGATCCAGGCTTGCCTCTGCGATCTCGTCCTGCTTGCGGAAGCGGTCGTGGACGATCTCCCGGAGGCTCTGCAGCTCCTCCAGGGTCTGCTCGTCCTCCACCCGCTCCAGCTCCATCTGGAGGACACGAGGACACAAGGACACAAGGTCACAAGGACACGAGGTCACGAGGACACAAGGACACAAGGTCCTGAGGACACAAGGACACGAAGACACATGGACACATGGACATGAGGACAGGAGGACACATGGACACATGGACACATGGACACGAGGACACGAGGACACGAGGACACACGGTCAGACGCAGGGATCTGGGCTGAGCAGAGGCTAGGCCTGCTCAATACAAGAAAAATATATCATAATCATTTCTCTCCAAATAAACACGTAACTGAGAACTTTGAAATTTCCCTTTAAAAAAAATGCACAAAATGTTCAAATTTTCAGATCGAAAATAACGTACAAAGACGTATCCCGCTGTTCCGCAATTTCTATAAGACACTAAATTAATAAAATAAATGTACTTAGAAAATATATACATAATTTCAACCCGTTATTTGATTGTTTGATGCAAAAAAAGAAATTGCAATCTAAATTTGATTAATCGCACAGCCCTAGCAGACGCTCTATTGAGTTAGACACGGGACAGATAGAGATCTGGCCCGAGTATACGGTCTGTTAAAACACACTTCTTCCAATGACGTCAGCCCCAGACGCTATTTTGACAATTTAACATAAGGGCATGGCTCAATTTGCATCATGAATGGAGAGATGTAAAAGTCATGAAATAGTATTTTTAAATCATAGATAGAATTAAGGCGAGGCCGTCGGGTTCAACTCCTCACAGTAATTATAGTGTCGGAGGAAAGGAAGGTGGGGATACAGTCCGGGTTTTACAACTTTCATGGTAGAAAGCAGACTTTTAATTAGCCGTTTTTATACAATTAGCCTCTGCTCTCTAAAGCGTGACACACCCTCATCATTCAGATCAAGTGGTGGACTATTCAGATCAGCAACTCGGACCACCTGCACTCTTTCACAGTTTGAGATAATTTCTCCCTGAGCCTTCACCAGCCTCCTAACTGCTTCCATACCTACACCCTGCATATTAGACTGTACAGCTTCTAATCTTTCTAATGAACTCTTCCCCGTTTTTTTATTATCCTATTAGTCGTATTTCAGTATATTCAGTCGCATTCTGTTGGATCTGTGCCCTCAGCTTTCAAACCGCTGCTTAATAAACCTAAAATTGAAGGGCAAATCCTGAAGAATTATAGACCAATTACAAATGGTCTTATTATGTCACTTGTATAGGCTGTCGCTGACCAATTTACCGCTTAGCAATCAGAAACCTTGGGATTGATTTTTGATTTGTCGTCTGATTCAAGTGTCATAAGAAGGCCATTACCAAGACACCATTTTCGTATCCTTGTGATATTGCTCAAATCCAACCTACTCAATCATTGCGTGATGCTGAAACTGTAATGCATTCATTTGTATTTTACAGACTTGTCAACGGCAATGCCCCTCTCTCTGTTCTTATTAGTATTGCGGTTGTAAGTCTCCAGCTTTTCCAGAATGCTGCTGCCAGAATCCTGACAATAACTACAAAATTCACACCCTGGCCTCTCTTCACCGGCTACCCGGGCAGGCCAGAGCTGATTTTAAGGTTCCTCTTTGAACTCATAAGGCCTTCTGTTATGAGCTTTCTGAGCTCAGGACACCATATATGGTGGCCCTCCCTGTTCCCTCGACACTGGTCCCTTTGTCCCCTCCCGTCAACAAAGAAAGGGTTGGCTTCAGAGAATTTGCCTAGCGTGCGCCTCATCCCTGCACTAGCCTTCCACTACATCTACCTTAAAACCAAGAACTCGGGTCGATCACATTTTCAAACATCCTTAACATCGATGTTAAAAAAAATATATGAATTACTTTTTTTTTAATCAAAACATACTTTAATGTTTTAATGTGGTTATTATCAATTTAATCAAAAATCGTTCACTGATGATATTAATGTGGTTGTTATATTGAAACTATATTATTAGCTTACTGTATGTTTTGTATTTATTTTAAAATTGTATATTATTTTAAAGTGCTCCGGGACCATGTTGCATGGCAATATTGCCCTTCAGATCAAAATGTATTGATTGAATCACCTCCGGTTGATGCCTGAACCAGCCAATCAGAACATTCTATACACAGGACTCTTAACATGTCCATGCTTGTCACTCAAAACGGTGATAAAATAAAGTTACGCAACAGATGCGCATCTGTCAACCAAGAGCATTCCAAACCCAGCCAAAGAACTTCCTATTTAATCAAGTTAAGAGCGAGCCAATGGTGTGCCGTGGGAGTGTTGAGCACCTCTTGGTGTAGGCTGAGCAGCGCCCCCTTGACCCTCTGGAAGTACAGGTCTGTGTAGAGCCGGGCGTCCCTGGCTCTGTGCAGGGCGAACTCCCAGCTCCTCCTGTGTCTCTGCTCGCGGATCTCATTCAGGTTGGCCTGGATGGCAAACATCCACCACTGGCGACAGCTACACACACGGCACCCGAAGGAGAGAGAGAGGGGGGGGGGGGGTAGGAGGTATTGATTATTCATGTGATTCATGATTACTGCATATAGAGTCTGGTGGTGGATGAGGTTCTGGCAGATAGTACTGCACGGTAATGCAAAGAAATCATTAATTATTTGTAACCACTTTATAATGATTGGTGGAAACCAGCAAATCCCCCAAGTAAACTATGATTACACGCAACGTATTGTCTTTCAGGGCCTAATATACTCAATCTGGATCTTGGCGAGAATGGAAGGAAAGGGAACGCGTATACCTTCCAGTGATGGGGACTTTGGGCCTCCACTTCCTGAAGAGCATTTCCCTCTCCCTGCGGTCCAGCTCTTTGAGGAAAGCCATTATCTGCTGGTACTGGATCTACAGAGACAAGAGAATCGAGTCAAACGGCAGAACGAGTAGCTTCTAGCTTGGAATGCATTTGGTAACACAGAACCCGCCTGGAGACCTGAGCAGTCTGGACACAGATCCTAACTAATTGTGATCAGCGTCCAGCTCTCATACGCAGCAAAACCTTCAGAGCAGCCGAGGGGTGAGAAACCATTCGCAAAATACACAGTGACCATAGGTAGACGATCATCAGGGACCTTCGACAGTTATGGTCCCACGTCGACGCAACGCATTGACCAAGCAGTCGCTTCAATGCAGTCCTGAACCTGTTTTGGTTCTGCGTCGGGTTTACGTTCCAGACCAATCACAGCCCTTGCTGCAGCGTCAATTGACTCCACAAATTGACTCGACTCAAGGTTACATTTTTTGGGAGTCGCACGTCCGGCCTTTGCGGTGGACGCAAAGAGGGTCCGCAGGGAGGCAACGGGGTCCCTAAACCCCCCCTTGCGCTGCGTCGACATGGAACCATAATTAGACCTCAAAGCTTCAGGCTTCCTTCGTAAACCAACGGCCCAGGGACTGACACACCCTCCAGGGTGTGTCAGTTCTCATTGACGGTGTTCGGGGTTCTCATTGACGGTGAAGCCCGTCAATGAGAACCCAACGGAGACACGGTGGAAGAGCGAGAGGATGAACGGAGGCGTGCGGGGCCCGACCTGGGACAGCCGCAGGGCCATGGGCTCCAGCTGCACCTGGCCCTCGATGCGGGCCGAGTGGCGCGACCGCAGCGCCTCCTTGGCGGCGTTCCTCCTCAGCAGCACTGACGCGCACACCGGCTCGAAGATGTACTGGTGCTGCCGGCTCCGCATGCACTCCGTCATGGCGTCCTGCTCGGACCGGAGGATCAGAGGGAAAACGTTGCTCCGGGGTTCAAGTAAAACAAAACAAAAAGTAACTCAGGCCCAATCCCATTTCTACCCCTTACCCCCTTCAAAACAAGGGGGAGGGGTAAGGGGAAGGGGTAAGGGGTAGAAATGGAATTGGGCCTAGAACCTCAGTTTAGTCACTTTTTTTCCCGAGTTTAGGTTGTTTTTTGAGAATCCGTCGCACCAGAGCTTGCAGTATAATAATATGGGAGAGAAAACCAAGGCCATGATGACCTTAAAGCTCTGTTGACTCTGTGGAGTGAGTGTGTGCGTGTGTGTGTGTGTGTGTCTGTCTCTGTGTCTGTGTTTGCTGTGATTGCACCCTGACCTGAATCTGGTTCGCCGGGAGGTTTCCCAGCATTTCACACTCAGTGTCCCAGTAGACGCTGAAGTCCTGGATCTCCAGCTGCTTCTGACGCACAAGCTTCTGGACCTGGAGGGGAAGTGGCATGGAGGGATCAGGCTTTTAGAATCACAAGATCATTTTGGCAGGGAGGCAGGATGCTCTCGAAAACGAACTCTCAGGGGAGGTTTATTTGGTTTATTTAAGCGAAACGTACGGGTTCTTTGGTAGAGTTCTGTGCCGACACATTGTTGATGCAAACGCCGAACGAAAATGGCTTCCCTGGATCGGAGAAGTCGTCCTCAAATCTCAAGTGCACCCCTTGGATGTTTAACTGCAAAGAACAACAACACAGAATGTAAAATCAATTCAGGAAGAAAGCGTTGAGAATGAATTAATGTGTAAAAGCTGCATGATTCTCTGTGATGGTTTACCTCAATGTTCTCCACTATCTTGGTGACCACAGACGCAGTGACTGAGTGCCAGTACGACTCCCCTCTCTGTTCACACTCACTCTGGAGAGGAAGAAAATCAAAACATCAGCATCCTGTCGAGAACCATCACCATTTTGTTGAGATGAACCCACAACAAGACTTTTATGACATGGAGCCACTTAGGACCTTGGAATTGGGAAACGACCTTGAGAGCTTAATTCCTCACACTAATCTTCCGTATACGATTACTAAATCACATTTTAGTTATAATCTTATTCTATTCTGTTTCAAAGTACTATATTTTATGCTCTGAAAACTTCTATACGTTATATCCACGGATGAATACGTAAAGAAATCGACCAAAACAAAGAGGTACAGAATTCCACTCTGTACTCAGTCCAAGCTCAGTTTAATCTAAGCTAGATCTCGTAGAACTTTGAAGTAGGGCGAACTGTTATTGTACCTTTATAAATTATTAAATTGCGTAGTTGTTATAAGTTTGGATGGCTCACTATTTATTTATTCTACGTTTAGACAGAAACGATTGCCGTGGTCCAAAGTCCCACCACAATCTCTAAGCTATCGAAGGCTGATTGGATCTCCGGCCGTCTCCTCACCCTCCACTTGTCCTCCAGCGCTTTGAGGAGGAGCTTCTTGCGCTCCTTCTCCTCCTCACGCTCCCGCTCCTCGTCAAACTCCTGGGGGCGGGCGGGGCCGATGACGAGGTTGAGCTGGGAGATGGAGATGACCCAGGGTTCGCTGTGGAGCCGGTAGAAGGGGATCTGCAGGGTGATCTTCCCGATGAAGCCTGGAGGGCGCAGACGTTTGGTTTGAAGACAAGACAAGCACTGCATTCCTCCCAGATAGGCATGACCATGTAGAACAGTATAACAAAAACATAATAATGTTTATAACGAAAACCATGTGAATGCTACTGAGTGAACAAAAAAAAGAAAAGCTATCTTTCTGGGTCACCAAAATAATCTAGGGCAAAGAGCTAGAGCTAGAGCAGAATGTGTGGAATACACACAAAACATAAGCAGTAAAGGACCAAATGATGGGCTTAAAATTGATTTTGGATCATTCACCATAGCCACCTCAAAACATACTTTGTTTTTCCTCATCAACCCTGGATCATGCTTGAATAGAAAACAAAACCACAGTAACAAGGACACTGCAGATATAGTTAAATACATGCCTTCCAAAGTGAATTCAAAGAATGCTCAGCCAGATTGTGTGTGAAGGGTGTTTTTCCTGATCGATAAGATAAGACGCACATTTGTACTCAGACGAGAAAATCGAGTTTAGTTAATGAATTCCTTCATTAAAGATGACTGGAAAAGCTTATGTATCTACATGCCAGAAACTATTAGTAATACTCTAAGAAACCAGAACGGTAACAGGGATCGTGAAATTTAGAGACGTTAAGCAATGAATAGGAAAAGGTGTACAAGACGTACAAAACAAAACAGGTAAAACATGCTTTGACTCCCTTCCACATGAACCTACAAAGCAGCCGTGGTGGGATCGGAATGCATATATATATATATATATATATATATATATATATATATATATATATTAAACACAGGTAGACTTTATAACATGGAACAACGGGGAGATACTGGAGGGGAAACTGGTCTGCTAGAGGGCTGGGTTGCATGTGTCCCCTCACCTGCTTTGACCTCACAGGGCAGATCAAACTCTCTGAGGGCATCCCTCCTCAGAGGCAGGTTCTCCAGCTCCACCGCACCTGGGAACACACACACACACACACACACAAATACACATACACGCACACGCACATTCAGACACACGCATACACACAAGTCAAAGCCGTCAGCTTAACGTCTGCAGTTCTAAAGCACCTTCAGAAGGAACACAGAAAGTGGGAACGCTTCATATATTCTTTCCATGATAATTATGGGAGTTGGGGCAGTGGCAGATAGTGTGGCTGTGAAGGCCTTTGAGTCAAAGTCCAGTTTATTGCAACCATAACAATGGGAATAACATTGCTTATGCCCACTGTCATGTCCACATAAAAAAGGACCTCAGTTGAGGGTACATGCATCTGCGCCTATAGTTACAGGCACTGATTTAATAAATTAACCCTATAAGATGATAGGTCAGCATTAAACACAAAGACATACAATTAAACAAGTTCTACAAATGTACGTTATAAAGGGTTTGTTGTGCTGGCTAACCGCTTGTGGTATAAAAGAGAGAGCATACCGCTTAGTCTGAGTCTGCAACCAAAATGCTTCATCAGGATTAAGGGGTATACTAAATTATATTAAATGTACTTGACTTCTTTAGCTTTTATCTGTTGTATTTGTTGTTGTTGTGTTCGTCGCTTTTGCTATGACACGCTATCACAACAATGTCTGGTCAGAACCTACAGGCTACAGCTGTAGGATTTTCCCCATTTGGGATTAATTAAATTCATCTTATAAGGCAAATGGTTATTGGGACCACATACAGACCTGATTTTCCTATTGGCATCTAAATGCTTTTCTAATTATCTCAGGAATAAAATATGACATGTGTATGCTTTTGGTTTGTGCACCATTCTGGAAGTTACATGTAGTGCATGGTGTGTATCGTTGTTGCATTCCCCAAACAGACCTATATAGAATATAATGTGCCTGGTATTGTAAATGCAATGCTCGCTCAGTTGAGCTAGCCAGGATCCCAGCAGACATAGATTCCAGCAGAGCACATGCCTCTCATTCATTACCGAGACATCTGTAATTACCTTTGAGTAGGGCGATGGAGAGCTGGTCTGTGTTCAAGTTGCTGACATATTTCCCCAGGTAGGTGTTAAGGACCCAGGCGACCAGTCCCTCGAGCATGATGAGGTTTCAGGGACGCGGGGGAAAGGGAAGGGGACTTGACGGAAAACGTTGTGGAGGAAATCTTGGACGACAGATATTCTCTCCCCTCTAAGGAACAAGAGGCCAGGGGGATGGCGGGGGGAGATAATAAGACAGCACACAATTCCAATACTTTTAGATGTATAACAAACAAGTACATTAGTAGGACAGGGTGTCTGACTCTTCTATTCAGTGAACTAGTCCAAACAAAGTCTGGCTGTTGAAGTTATTTTGGACTTTAACTTTAAGGGCTATACCTGTCAAATTAACAATATTTGGATAACAGTCTTCGACTGCCATTGCATCCCGTACTGATCTGATAAACCTTATTTCATTTCCAATAATAGCAGCTCCAATATCCCAGATCAGGGGCGGAGTTTGAACAGGTATAGTGTGAAAGTGTTATAACCGCTGTACATCTAAACAAGGACACAAGGGTAACCTGACAGTTCACGTTTGAGCCGCCACCAACAGTGTCAGTACAACCTTGATACCGGGCTTAATTCAATTAACAGTACTTAGGGTCAGTCTCACCAGAAGGACAGGCGTCGGCGCACCGCTCGATGGTCGTCAGCCCAGACTGGCTGGGGAGCCCATGTTGGCCTGTGTCGATACTCAAGTCAGTGATCTTGTCCAGTCATGACTACACAGGACAGGTGTTACAATCCGTGCGGAGGCAGTTCTATTCTATTGTTGTAGTACACAAAGGGCTCCACTCCAACTCTCGATACAAAGTAAATAAACGAGGTAGTTAATCAGCTGTCAACCACATTGGAAGCACAGACAGCGCGGGGGGAGACAGGACAAGGTTGTTGTCCTCGTTAGCTAGAGGAGCTAATGATACAAACTTCATTCACGTAACGCCGGAGCCAATGAGCCGAATGTTTTCCGATTAAATAAACCTATGGGATGTAGGCCGGCGTTGGGTTTCTACGAGAAAGCCGCCACGGGTAAGCGGGCTGGGGTTGTCTTTCCTGAGGTCTGAGTTGGAGCTAAAAGAGTAGCAGATTGGTGATGGGACAGGTTCCGGTCACGTGATAAAAACAAAGTATGGTTTCGATTCTTTTTACAGTGAACGATCGAGACCTCTAGCGGTGGGCAGGTGAAACGACGTATAGGAGTGCCAAATTTGTGTGTATTTATAAATGTGTCTCGAGTCCATATATTGATTCAACCTAATACTTTATAAATAAAAAATAATAATTAAGACCCTCAGTGTTTGTGAATGTCTGAATGTCACATCTGATGGGCAGGTATAGTCAAATAAGACAAGCATTTATTGGCATTTAGAGAATGGCTCTTCCTTACCTCCATGTAATTCATTAATTCCGTGCTTGCTTTCAAGACTGACGTGCATGTTTGTGCACATATAACCTACGTTTGGTGTCCTGATCTAAAAGGGCAATGTAGATATTATTGTGAGTGTATATCCAACCATACAGAATTGTAATCCGTGCTTACAGTTGAAAGTGGGATTTGACTAATATTCCGGTGCAAATGCACCACATTGGTGGCATTTATCTCTGAGGAATATTGGTGAGGGATGCTATGAAGTGAGAACATAATGCTCACGCACTTTAGCACTTATTTATGATATTAATAAGTTCACTGTTGGCTGAGCGATGGCCGGCTTCAGAATATAGCACAGATGTGTGTGACTAAGCACTCCAGATGTGTTGGTTCCTCTTACAAACAACCAACCCTGCACATAGATTTTACCCATTTTTTTTACCTAACCATCCATTATCCAATGATAATTTAATATGAATAAATAAGTAACTAATAGTTGAATACTTTAATTTACTTACATTTTTATTCATTTCTTAAATTGTATTATTATTATTTGGAGAATCCGAGATTGAATGATCATTTTATAGGGATGGCAGGCAGCCTGTAAAGGAAAATCTGTTTCGGGTTAAGTGCTAATCTCTATCCATGTTCCTGATAAGGCTTTGTGTTGCTATTATATCTAATCTCAAATCTCTTTAATAACCTTTCTAGCCTCCTCTGTGGTTCACACTCACACTCTTAGACACACACTCTCTCTCTCTCTCTCTCTCTCTCTCTCTCTCTCTCTCTCTCTCTCTCTCTCATCCTCTTTCTCTGTGTACAAAAGTATATTACTGTCAAGTGACAGTCACAGACTTCCTGCATTTACACTTGGAATGACACAGATTGCCGGATAGTGACATATTGCTCATAGGATTGAAACACATCATGATGAACTATGATCCATGGCGGCCCCTCCCTCCCCTCCCTCCCCTCAAAGCCTCAAGCTGGCTCCAGTAATTACAGCCTCAACACAATCAGCAGTACACGCTCGGGACATCTGGTGTGGATCCCCTGATCCTCCACTACAGCTGTAGAATACATCTCAATCCCAAGATTACACCTCCTCCTTCTCCTCCTTCTTCTCCAGAACTTGTTTTTTGATAACACTAGTCGCTGAATCATTGGCCACCGATAAACGAGGAAGCACCCAACATGGAATGTAGCCCAAAAGTGTAAACAAATAGGACAAAAAAGGTGTGTGTAAATGGGGCTCTCGCCCACTGATTTTGAATGTCGGTTTCATTTTAAGAATTTCAGATAACTCAGTCACATAGGGCTGTCATTAAAGACTACAATCGTCTTAATGAAGATCTCCAAATACATTATTACATATGTCTTTAAAATGCTTAACTTTGACCAATATGGTGAAAAAAACTGACAGAGGTTTCAAGGAAAGGTGCTTTGACGAAAGTTTATTTATGTTTTTACCTGTTCCACTGCTTTTCCCTCTGCATGTTGTTTTACATGCAAGCCCTTTCAAATCCAGGATGACAAACCCAGAAAATATAGTATGTTCAAAATGTTCAGTTTCATGATAATTCCAGCGTCAGAACAGGCCTGCCATATCTAAAATGTGCTTTCGCTCTTGCTTTAGTTCATTTGCCCATCGATGTTTGGCTCCACCCAAAGCCACTGAGTAGCCTACAGACGCATTCAATGCCTTGTTTTGAAGACAATATGATAATGCACCTGCTTCATCTGAAATTGAATTAAGAATCATTGGCAGTTGAAATCAACAGCTACTGCAGTATCCTCAAACACTCATGTTCAGATAATACAATTGCATTGTTTTGAGAATAAAGTAAAAGGTTTTATATATATATATATATATATATATATATAATATATATATATATATATATATATATATATATATGTATATATACTTTATATGTTTACATATATATATATATATATACATACTTGTATTTTTTAATACACGTATTGATATTCCAAAATGAAGGATTGCTATAATCTTACTGTACCAGCAGCTATTACCAAAACAAATCTTAAATAAGGCACTTACTCAGTTTTTGGTACTCATAATGTAAGTATTATAATTAATATGTATATTCTTCATGTGTATCTTAACATATTCACTAGTAAACAATGTTTTTTCCAAATTCCTGTGTTGGATGTTTATATAATAATAATTTAAAAGATAATAACTTATGAATCTCCTTGTTACAACCTTTGGTGTGGTTTTATTTTTTTCTTCCAAAATATATTTATTTTTGTACACTTGCCACCCCTCCTGCCAAGTATACTTGGCAGAAGAATATGAAATACATAACAACACAACCTCCGTCCTTTCATTCTGCTTGCTATAGTTCCTCTGAATGCTACATGAGAATAACCGCTCATTTGGCTTAACCATCTTAACCATCACCACCATTCCAACCAGCTTAACCAGCTTGGCCCAGCGCCCAGTGGGCTGAGCAGCCAACCGACATCGAGGAACATCATTCGATGGTTCTCCTCGTCATTACTGGAAGAGCATCTTTAAGTTTGCCTCCGATCCACTGTTAAACGTACAACATGAGACTCTCTTAATCCCCCACTGAAAATAAAGTCCAGAAGCGAGCGATTGGCTTCCAACGCCGTTGGTTTTCATGAGGCTGGGAAAGACTCGATGTAGTTCCAACGTTTACCTCCTCCGTCTTGCCTCCTGGGGCACCAACTGTCAAACCACGACCTACATAACCCTCTCATGTCCTCTCTCCCAGGGAGGAAGTGATGTCACGGCGTCCGATGCCCACTCAGAAACACCGCTGTGTAAACATACTGTCCAGACCTCAATTCTTTCTTTGTTCTTCTTCTACCTCCTCGTTGCACGTCGTCAGTCGTTTCCTTCCTCCTCGTCGCTCTTCCCGCCTTTGCTGATGCGCTGGAAGCAGTGGACGGTGGACGCCAGGAAGAAGCTGGCCAAGATGGCGGCCACCGAGACGGAGATGCCGGAGAAGATGACGATGAGGTAGTCGGCGAGGCTCAGGGTGCCACGACACTCCCGGAAGCTCTCCTCGGACAGCACGCTGAGCAGCACACGCCCTCCGTCCAGCGGGAGGGTACACTCCAGACCCTCCATACCTGGGGAGGGAGAGGAGCAGAGTTAGAGAGGTGGAGGGAGGGAGAGAGGGGGGAGGGAGGGAGAGAGGGGGGATGGAGGGGGAGGGAGGGTTAGGGAGAGAGATGGAGGGAGAGAGAGAGAGAGAGGGAGAGAGAGAGAGATTGAGGGAGAGAG
>NC_079412.1:22309725-22397225 GCF_026213295.1 Gadus chalcogrammus | reverse complement strand
TGTGTGTGTGTGTGTGTGTGTGTGTGTGTGTGTGTGTGTGTGTGTGTACGTGTCGGTGTGTGTGTGTGTGTGTGTGGCGTCCAAGGGGCGGCCGCCGACAACAGCGGAATCACCCGAAATCGCAGACGGTCGCCCCGGCCCGGATTACCAGCGGCGTGTGGCCGATTCCCTGTCCCGCCCCGCCGGGGCTTTAGAGGCGCATGCATGGCACAAGGGCGTAAGCCGCTTATTATCCTCACCCGTGGGCAGCTTGTCGCGGGTGCTCCGTGAGCCACGCAAACAGCTTGGCGAAGCGGCAGCTGCACTCCCAGGGGTTCCCCTCCAGCCGCAGCGTCCGCAGGGAGGCCAGGGGCTCCAGGGCGCCCACGTCCAGGTCCGACAGCCCGTTCCGCTCCAGGCCCAGCTCCCGCAGGGAGCTGAGGCCCTGGAAGGCGTGCGGCCCCACCGCGCTCAGGTAGGGGTTGTCCCCCAGGCGCAGCTTGATCAGGCTCCGGGACTCCCCGAACGACCCCGAGGGGATCTCCGTCAGGTTGTTGCTGCCCAGGTCCAGGAAGACCAGCCTGGAGAAGGGGGTGCTGAGCGTGCCGGGCTCCAGCTGGGACAGCGAGTTGTTCCTCAGGTCCAGGTACACCAGGTCGCTGTAGAGCAGCAGGAAGTCCGACGGGATCCAGGAGATCCAGTTGTTGGCCAGCAGCAGGCGGCGCACGTTGAGGGGGAAGGGGCCCGGGAGGTGGGTGAGCGCGCGGCCGGAGCAGTCCACGGTGTGGTGGTCCGGGCAGAGGCACCTAGAGGGGCACGTGTGGCCCCGGGACAGCATGGTGGAGTACAGCAGGGCGAGGATGGTCTGCAGCCGGGTGATGCATGGGTACATTGTTGGGGGGGAGGGGGGAGAGGCCAGAGGGGGAGGGAGGGAAAGGGGGGGGGGGGGGGGGAGGAGGAGGAGGGGGGTGTCTACGCCTGGGGAGCTGGCGAGGGGGTCATCTGAACATGGATGGCTTCCAGGGAGGGCGTCGAGTTCAGAGGAAGAGGAGGGAGGGAAGGAAACGCGAAGCTTGCCTCTGAAGACTCTCTCCTCGCTCGCTCTCTCTCTTTAGCCTCTCGCTCGCTCTCAGTCTCCCAGTGCCAACATCACTTCCTGTTTACACCACAGCCGCGAAACGGCGGCCGTCAGACAGCGGCGAGGGAGAGATGCGCGTGACTGGAGGACGAGGATGACGAAGATGATGTGGCGTTCCTGCAGATCACAGCAGCACCGATCGGTCTGGATGGATCAGCCCCGCAAGCTCTGACTGGATATGAGGAATGAGAGAGAGAGAGAGAGAGAGAGAGAGAGAGGACCAGAGTTAGAGAGAGAGGATTAACATGTAAACACAAACCACCACTAACGACTGTCATGTGGGGGGCGGCTGGGGAGTGTGTGTACGTGTTTGTGTGTGTGTGTGTGTGTGTGTGTGTGTGTGTGTGTGTGTGTGTGTGTGTGTGTGTGTGTGTGTGTGTGTGTGTGTGTGTGTGTGTGTGTGTGTGTGTGTGCGTGCGTGTGTGTTGTGTGCGTGTGTTTTTGCTTTCATGCGTGTGTGTGCTTGCGTGCATGTGATTGTGAATATCAATTGGCGGACGGTTGTGTACGTGCTCACGTGCGCGCGTGTGTACCGACTTTGCAGGGAGGGTCTTCTGCAGACGCTCTCATCAGCCCCAAGATCTGGGGGAGCAGATCAGGCGAAGCGCAGACCTCCAGCCTGACCAAAGTAGAGAAAAAATGATTCAGCACGTACTCTCCTCTTCTAGCTGAGACGGAGGAGTAGGAATCACACGCCAATAACAATAACAATGACCACAATAATAACAGCCTTCAATATTCAAAAGGTTTGGTACAATTATTTGGTTATTCGCCTCTCGGGACTCACGTATGATGTGATGATACACGGCCAGCAGCATTTTAAGAATATGGATTCCTCAGTCCTTCCCAGTGCTCTGAAATAGAAAAAAATCCTCCTTCGTTGCGCCTCTTCCTCCTTTCTATCTCCGTCTTCGGTTTGTCGCGTGTGATGCACGACTCCTCACCGGACGGCGCACGAGGAATCGGGGTCAGAGGGGGTGTTCCATCCGAGGGCTGTTACCATGACGACACATGGACCGTACCGTACCGACCGTAAGGCGGGTGTGTGTGTGTGTGTGTGTGTGTGTGTGTGTGTGTGTGTGTGTGTGTGTGTGTGTGTGTGTGTGTGCCTGCGTGCGTGTATGTGTGTGCGTGTATGTGGTTGCGTGTTTGAGTGCGTTTGTGTGTGTGTGTGTGTGTGTGTGTGTGTGTGTGTGTGTGTGTGTGTGTGTGTGTGTGTGTGTGTGTGTGTGTGTGTGTGATGAGACAGTATAGGCTAATAGCGCACTGTTGCGCGCGGGAAATGCCCTGTGAGCGTCTTCATCGCCGCGAGGAGAAGCCGCTGATGCTCCGCGGCGCGCGCACAGCTACGCACCTTTTAATCCACGTGTTGGCGTTCTGCAACAAGCTGATCACGACACCGCTGCGCTCCATGTGAACAGTCCCAAAAAATCACTGAAAACTGGGAGCGGTCAAAATAATCACTGAAAAGGCTAGACGGACCTAAATTAAAATTGATTTATTTTTATTTAGGTCTATCCTGTCACCGGGAGGATCATCATGTAAGATATTACAGTAAACACCCAGAATTTTGTTATTTAGATAAAGCCCTTTATGCAATTGCATGGTATTTGGAGCCACGTGTCGAATTCAATTTAATGTTTTTATGTGTTTTATGCGTACGTAGGCTACGTGTGTACGTTTAAGACTGGCGGCTCTAACACTTCATAAGTTTCATTGAATATTATTTTCCATTCTATTTATATTGTATTCTCCGTCGCTGTCTCTGCAGTGCGTGGCGGACGGTAGGTTATACTGCCCTCTGCTGTTCAGCGTTTGAACTGCAGGAAACACCCGGCTTGGATAATTAAACTCGTTCACAACAGTTTTTGCAAAATTTTATATAAATAATAACATCCATAAATTGTGTCAAACATTGCTTGTACGAATGTGATACATACTATTCAAGAAAAAGCCACAGCTATTAAATGCCATCATTACTTTTTTATTGAAGACAATTGCTACAAAATGTTTTTTTTGTGTGTTTTCTCTTGTCATTTCTTGTTTTCTTTTTAAAAATAGACAAATACAAGTATTACAAATAATTATAATTCAAAGGGATACAGTCAAATATACATGGCGTTCTATACACATTAAAAAAAATCCTCAAACATACAATATCGTATAAGATCACAGTGGTAAGGATTGAGAAAAAAGAAGATGAGTGTTTCATTTTTTACTTATTTTTAGTTTTTGATGTGTGCGTGACACTTTAGCGCCTACCAAATCGACCCGTCCCGTTTATAATCCACGTGTTCTAGGATTGGAATGGTCCAAATGTCTGTATTATCGAGGGGAAGATATAGCATACAGGACGTAATCCACGATAGCCCCACCAGGGTACAAGACTAAGGGTGTTGGGAAAGGAGTGCAGTTAGACTGACATCAGACAGGGGTGTGTGTCTGTGTGTGTGTGTGTGGGTATGAATTTGTGTGTGTGTGTGTGTGTGTGTGTGTGTGTGTGTGTGTGTGTGTGTGTGTGTGTGTGTGTGTGTGTGTGTGTGTGTGTGTGTGTGTGTGTGTGTGTGTGTGTGTGTGTGTGTGTGTGTGTGTGTGTGTGTGTGTGTGCGCGTCTGTGTGTGTACGAGAGTGATAGCATACATCGATTGACCTTTGTTTACACATCAATAAGTTATAAAAGACCATACTGTGGGGTTCTGTATGTACAATGGAACGAACACAGTGTACTGCTCCTGGGAGTGGGGGCCGGAGGGGTGCTACGTTATAGTGTCACGTAGCGTGAGAGAGTGATCTGGCTGTAAATATTCCATGTGTCATCCAGCCATAAGGACATTTCACCCCAAGAGAATAGAGGCGTTTGGGGAGACTGACGCGTACGTAAATATGACTGGCATGTTTACTTCTTCGTATGACATTTTTTTTAGGGACAAATTGACATAATCTTATTTGATGTTGGGAGAATGGGATTAAAAATAGTATTTGAGTAGCCCCACTTTCTGGTCGGAATACATTAGTGGGTGATCATAATGATGATGTAGCAGTTCATTTTAAGAAAGCATTGAGGGATAAAATACAATTTGTGAAACTGGGGAAGTTTCTTGCACTTTCACATATTACTACACATCTGGACCCCTGATCATGGCTCATACAATTCAAGAATTCATAAATGATATCCACTGTTACCAGCGACTACTATTTTATCTCTCGGTGTCTTTTACATTCAGTACAATCCAATTGGGGGAGGAAAAATAGATTGGATATGAAATTATCTTTAAGGTTTTGATTGGGGCATTTAGACGTCATTGGTCATATTCAAATAAGGGCTTATAGACATGAAAGGTGGGCCTCAATGGCTAAATCATGACTACATTGTAATTGCAAAATCGCATTACATTGACATTATGATATGATAACGTATTTAATGATAATAAAAAACGGAAGAAGATGTTAGTACCCTTTCAGGGTTTAAAACGCACCATTTGGTGTACAGTATCATGGATGGGGGTTGACTCTGGCTAGGCTCACACATGAATTGTGCTATTAGTACAACATGAAAGCCCCATGCCAAAGTCGGACATTTTGTACAGCTAATCCCTTCATCTATATACAGTGTACTACACACACATCCTACAGTCCCTTTGTATTGTCAAATATACATACAGTAGTACAACAAACCACAGATAGTATTAAAAGTCACACAGAAAACAAAACAAATCAAAAACAAATTGGATTTCTTATTAAAGTGCAGTGTTTCAGCAAGGACCTTCTGAATCGGTTGTGGGGCTAATTTGGGGACATTACGGGTTTTGTTCATTTGTGCAATTAAAAAATGTCCGCTGGCTTCACACACAAGACATGTTCCATGAGAAAGAGACGACTCGATAAAAATGGACTGGAAGAAGTGTTCCAAAAGTAAAAGCCACACTGTAAAAACCAGGGCTTTGTATAATCCTATTTAACAAAATATACAGAAGAGTGTCACGAATAACCAATTATTTCTGATTCAACAAATCAGAATAAGAAGGTGTCTGACTCCTACCTTGTTAGACTATTGGTTAGTTGGTGGTACTAACAACAAACGATTGAAGGTGTTGGATATGTTGAGTGGTGCAATCCTATTTTTTGTCAAATCTTCTTAGTAATTTCACATGTTTTTTTTATTTTATCATCAACACGTCTGATTGCTGTGGTTGAAAGCATAACCCAGTGTCATTTTTATAACTTCAGTGCATTGGGAACACCAGACCAGAACAACATAATATTTGTCAAATAACATCCACCCTTACAGCGTTCGTTTTTCTTGATAAGGTGGTGGGAGTGTATCTAAAGGTAAACTAAAAGTAGAAAACGTTTTCTCTTACGAGTGACGGTGTGGTCAGTCAGTTAAAAATATAGAAAGTGTGAATTTGAGAACACAAAGACCTCGTCAGAATGGGTTCACAGTTGGGTTCCTACTCACCCGACGATTTCATGCATCTGACACCAAATCCTTCCGTTCCTTCTTTCACCAGCTAAGACATCAGTGGCTCTCTGTCCGTCCTCGATAAAGGCAATCACGTCTCGGAGCAACGTTAAGGGGAAGCAGGACAGTGAGAGGCATGAACGGGCCGCTTTGAACCTCTCAAATCAGCCATGAATAGCTATAATGGGCAATAAAGGAGGACACGATGCTGCATATTTAAGGTGGCTCTTCCTGGTTACACTGGGTGAAACAGAGACTTGGCAGTGGATTGGAAAAATATTATTCAGCTTTTCCCTCAAATAGGACTTTGGCACACATTTTACACCCTGACATTTACAGCAAAAAATGCCCACTGTTATGATTTCATTCTTCACATTTGTCAAGGTAAAAACTAAGCGATAGAACACACTCTGCTAAGACCCCGTCTATCAGAAGAGGGAATCGCTTCTACATATCAACATAATTACAAAATTGGATCCGGGGGCTCAAACGGTACAGTAGAGCTGTAACTCTGAGCAGATAATACCACATTTCACAGATCAGTAGACTAAATGATTCCAGATAACTGTCGAAGTGTTTTCCACCACCAACACACGTAACACCAACGCCATGATTGGCTTTTATTCCCTTTTAGTGTAGAACAAGGAAAACGTGAAGTAACTTTTGTTAATAAATTAATAAAAAACAAACAACAATGGGTAGTGAGCGATGAGCTTTGGTTGAGGCCCAGACCGTCATGTATAAAAACTAAATACTGGAAGATAGGTCGTTGGAAGCTGAAAACAAAGAGTTGGAAGAGTTGGGAAAAGAGTTAAAGAAGAATCCAAACTTTGGTGGTTTCTAGGTTTTTCTGGGAAGAGTGTGTGTGTGTGTGTGTGTGTGTGTGTGTGTGTGTGTGTGTGTGTGTGTGTGTGTGTGTGTGTGTGTGTGTGTGTGTGTGTGTGTGTGTGTGTGTGTGTGTGTGTGTGTGTATGTGTGTGTGCGTGCCTTGGCCATATGCATGTGTATATGTGTATGTGTGTTTATGTATGTGCGCGCTTATTCGTGTATGCGTGTTTATGTGTGCGTGTATATGTGTATGTGTGTAAATGTGTGTTTGTGTTATATATGTATGTGTTTTCGGAGGTCTGGCATCAGAGCGACCGGCGTGGTTCCTCCGAGGACAGGGGGTCCGGCTGGGCTTGGGGGGCCGTGACGGTCAGACCTCCAGGGAGGGGGTCAGACCTCCAGGGCGGAGGAGGTCAGACCTCCACAGAGGTGATCTGGTTCATCTGGGCCCTCATGGACTGGACGCTGTTGAAGATCTTCTTCTGGTGGCCGGCTAGCGTCACCCCCACTCTGAGGATGTCACTGTTGGGAAGGAGGGTCTTTAGACTTTAGGCCTTCAGGGGGGGGGGGGGGGGGGCACTGTGATGACGGTAGGACCGCAGTATGTCCAGGTCTAAGGGTTCTACGGTTAAAAGGATCAGTATTAACAAAGGGTCTTTCTGGACAACAATCAACTGGATAAAAGCCAAGGGTCCAATTAATATAAAGTTACAAAAAAACGAAAACATAAAAGTATTAACATGAAATAGTAATAGATAGCAATAGTTGTATGTCATCATACTACATGAAATATGCATACCAACAGCGATATCTTGTTTCTATTTCTCTTTCATATGTACTCATTTTAAGTCACTTTTGATAAAAGCGTCTGCTAAATACCCTAAATGTACTGTAAATGTAAAACGGTATTAATGGATATACATAAATAGCTAGTCTCTTAAGCTTCCAATAACAGCTTACTACAGAAATGGCTCAAAGTCAATTTGTTTTCATGAAAGGAAGCAAAACGAGAGAATAATATCTGACGCTTTGGTCTCCAACCAAAAGACAAAGGGAGGGCGGACTCACTCCATGGTCATCTGTGACACCACGCTGAAGCTGTTGAAGCCCTCGTTGGTGAAGTACTCCTTGTACTGGCTCATCTTGATGGCATCGAGCCACTCGTCCACCGTGGTGAAGGAGGAGAAGTCGGGGGGGCTGCGGTCCAGCAGCGCCAGGTGAACACTGGGCACCCGGGAGACAGGAGACAGGAACAGGATATTGAATCGTTAAGCAGGAATGACCCCGGGTTGGACCGTGGACGTGTGGAGAGAGCAGGAGACGCCATCGAGTGTGGCTTGGTGTAGAGTCGGGATTTGGGGGAAAAAGGAATGATTGAAGCTAGTGGGTCAACTGAAGGACATTTACTATCGGATATAAATAGTTACCTTGAATAAAAGCAGTTTTACTTTAGTTAACAGAATATTTGTAGAGTGGGATATTGTTGAAAAAAATCATAACAAAGAACATGAATAATTTAACTCTGGATCGAAATGGCATAAAGATTGTTTTGTATCTTATGATCTTATGATCGCATTCATCCAATTCTAATCTCGATTAATTAAATCAAAATGAGCTCACACTTAAAAAAAAGACTTAGAACAATCATTCACACTCAGAGTTGGACCAGCTGAATTCAAAAGCTCCTCTATACTTTCTCTCAGCGGGTAGATCTCAGTATACTAGCACTGCGCTGTACTTTAATACATGTATTATATCAGTATTGTACATATAATACTGTAAATTATAATACTGTAATAATCTTCCTTTTTATTATACTGCTACTTTTTCATATTTGTATTATAACTCATCTTTTATATCGATATTTGGTTTCAATGCTGTCACAACCAAATTCGGGGATGACTAAAGTCATCCGTCCTTCGGAGGGGACGTAAAACCGAGGTCCTGACTCACTGAGGTCATTAAAGATCCCAGGGCACTTATCGCTGAGAGTAGGGGTTTCCCCGGTGTCCTGGCCCCACCAGGCTCATTCAATCCGGCCCCCTAATCATCCTCCTGTATGATTGGCTGATTCATTAATTCCCGCTGGTGTGTGGCGAGCGTTCTGTTGCAGATTGGCTGCCGTGCATCACCCATGAAGGTGCTACACACTGGTGGTGGTGAGTGAGGTCCCCCCCTTCACTGTAAAGCGTCTTTGAGTGGCTGGAAAAGCGCTGTATAAATTGAATCAATTATTATTATCCACCCCTCCATCTTTCCATCCATCCATCCATCCATCCATCCATCCATCCATCCATCCATCCATCCATCCATCCATCCATCCATCCATCCATCCACTCATCCATCCATCCATCCATCCACTCATCCATCCATCCATCCATCCATCCATCCATCCACTCATCCATCCATCCATCCACTCATCCATCCATCCATCCATCCACTCATCCATCCACTCATCCATCCACTCATCCATCCATCCATCCACTCATCCATCCATCCATCCACTCATCCACCCATCCATCCCCCCCTCCGCCCCTCGGCCTCCCGGCCCCCCGGCCCCCCGGCCCCTCGGTACCTTGACGAGAGGGGGGTCATGGCCTTGAGGCTGGCGGGGTTGCGGATCATCTTGTCCAGGGTGCTGACGGTCTGGCTGAACTTGGGCCGGTTGTTGCGGTCCTTCTGCCAGCAGTCCAGCATCAGCTGGTGCAGCGCGCTGGGGCAGTCCATGGGGGGGGGCAGCCGGTAGTCCTGCTCGATGGCGTTGATCACCTGCACAGGCGTGGGGGGCACAGTCTGTGATGGGTGGTCTACTAAGGGGTGGGGGGCACAGTCTGTGATGGGTGGTCTACTAAGGCGTGGGGTGAACAGTCTGTGATGGGTGGTCTACTAAGGGGTGGGGGGCACAGTCTGTGATGGGTGGTCTACTAAGGGGTGGGGGGCACAGTCTGTGATGGGTGGTCTACTTAGGGGTGGGGGGCACAGTCTGTGATGGGTGGTCTACTAAGGGGTGGGGTGTACAGTCTGTGATGGGTGGTCTACTAAGGGGTGGGGGGCACAGTCTGTGATGGGTGGTCTACTAAGGGGTGGGGTGTACAGTGTGTGATGGGTGGTCTACTAAGGGGTGGGGGGCACAGTCTGTGACTGGTTAGATTACAAAGGGGTGTGGTTCACATTCTGTGATTGGTTCGTTTAAAAAGGGTTTTGGTGTAAAGTCTGTGATTCGTTAGTTTACAGTCTGTGACTGGTTAGTTTACAAAGGGTTTGGTGCACAGTCTGTGATTGGTTAGTTTACAAAGGGTTTGGGGCACAGTCTGTGATTGGTTAGTTTACAACGGTCTTGGTGCACAGTCTGTGATTGGTTAGTTTACAAAGGGTTTGGTGCACAGTCTGTGATTGGTTAGTTTACAAAGGGTTTGGTGCACAGTCTGTGATTGGTTAGTTTCCAAACGGTCTTGGTGCACAGTCTGTGATTGGTTAGTTTACAAACGGTCTTGGTGCACAGTCTGTGATTGGTTAGTTTCCAAACGGTCCTTGGTGCACAGTCTGTGATTGGTTAGTTTACAAAGGGTTTGGTGCACAGTCTGTGATTGGTTAGTTTACAAGGGGTTTGGTGCACAGTCTGTGATTGGTTAGTTTACAAACGGTATTGGTGCACAGTCTGTGATTGGTTAGTTTACAAACGGTCTTGGTGCACAGTCTGTGATTGGTTAGTTTACAAAGGGTTTGGTGCACAGTCTGTGATTGGTTAGTTTACAAAGGGTTTGGTGAACAGTCTGTGATTGGTTAGTTTACAAGGGGTTTGGTGCACAGTCTGTGATTGGTTAGTTTACAAAGGGTTTGGTGCACGGTCTGTGATTGGTTAGTTTACAAGGGGCTTGGTGTACGGTCTGTGATTGGTTAGTTTACAAGGGGTTTGGTGTACGGTCTGTGATTGGTTAGTTTATAAGGGGCTTGGTGTACGGTCTGTGATTGGTTAGTTTATAAGGGGTTTGGTGTACGGTCTGTGATTGGTTAGTTTACAAGGGGTTTGGTGTACGGTCTGTGATTGGTTAGTTTATAAGGGGTTTGGTGTACGGTCTGTGATTGGTTAGTTTACAAGGGGCTTGGTGTACAGTCTGTGATTGGTTAGTTTACAAGGGGTTTGGTGCACAGTCTGTGATTGGTTAGTTTACAAAGGGTTTGGTGCACAGTCTGTGATTGGTTAGTTTACAAGGGGTTTGGTGTACGGTCTGTGATTGGTTAGTTTACAAGGGGTTTGGTGCACAGTCTGTGATTGGTTAGTTTATAAGGGGTTTGGTGTACGGTCTGTGATTGGTTAGTTTACAAGGGGTTTGGTGCACAGTCTGTGATTGGTTAGTTTACAAGGGGTTTGGTGCACAGTCTGTGATTGGTTAGTTTACAAAGGGTTTGGGGCACAGTCTGTGATTGGTTAGTTTACAAACGGTCTTGGTGCACAGTCTGTGATTGGTTAGTTTACAAAGGGTTTGGTGCACAGTCTGTGATTGGTTAGTTTACAAAGGGTTTGGTGCACAGTCTGTGATTGGTTAGTTTCCAAACGGTCTTGGTGCACAGTCTGTGATTGGTTAGTTTACAAACGGTCTTGGTGCACAGTCTGTGATTGGTTAGTTTCCAAACGGTCTTGGTGCACAGTCTGTGATTGGTTAGTTTACAAAGGGTTTGGTGCACAGTCTGTGATTGGTTAGTTTACAAGGGGTTTGGTGCACAGTCTGTGATTGGTTAGTTTACAAACGGTATTGGTGCACAGTCTGTGATTGGTTAGTTTACAAACGGTCTTGGTGCACAGTCTGTGATTGGTTAGTTTACAAAGGGTTTGGTGCACAGTCTGTGATTGGTTAGTTTACAAAGGGTTTGGTGAACAGTCTGTGATTGGTTAGTTTACAAGGGGTTTGGTGCACAGTCTGTGATTGGTTAGTTTACAAAGGGTTTGGTGCACAGTCTGTGATTGGTTAGTTTACAAGGGGCTTGGTGTACGGTCTGTGATTGGTTAGTTTACAAGGGGTTTGGTGTACGGTCTGTGATTGGTTAGTTTATAAGGGGCTTGGTGTACGGTCTGTGATTGGTTAGTTTATAAGGGGTTTGGTGTACGGTCTGTGATTGGTTAGTTTACAAGGGGTTTGGTGTACGGTCCTGTGATTGGTTAGTTTATAAGGGGTTTGGTGTACGGTCTGTGATTGGTTAGTTTACAAGGGGCTTGGTGTACAGTCTGTGATTGGTTAGTTTACAAGGGGTTTGGTGCACAGTCTGTGATTGGTTAGTTTACAAAGGGTTTGGTGCACAGTCTGTGATTGGTTAGTTTACAAGGGGTTTGGTGTACGGTCTGTGATTGGTTAGTTTACAAGGGGTTTGGTGCACAGTCTGTGATTGGTTAGTTTACAAGGGGTTTGGCGTACGGTCTGTGATTGGTTAGTTTACAAGGGGTTTGGTGCACAGTCTGTGATTGGTTAGTTTACAAAGGGTTTGGTGTACGGTCTGTGATTGGTTAGTTTACAAGGGGTTTGGTGTACGGTCTGTGATTGGTTAGTTATTACAGTATCACACAGCTATTTAATTTGCTCACAGCTTATAACCTTCACCCTTTGTTTTCAAAGAAATATGCAAAACATTACCATAATGTCTGGATAGGGTTATAATTACATAATATACTCATAAATATATGTATATATGCCCTCTATGTAATTATGGGTCTACAAAATGTTGAATTAATACTCCGCCACAACCAAATGTCATCGTGGCTGGTTAAGACCGGAAGCTAAAATGAGTCACCTATTAAACCAGCTCGGAATCTGGTCTTTTTTACAACCTGCTCTCTCTGTGCAGTCTCCCTCCTCGCTGACTCTCTAAGCGTACCGACGGGGCCGTTCTAACGGGGAGCCAATCAGAGGCTGGTGACTCACGTCCTGGTTGCTCATGTCCCAGTATGGCCTCTCGCCGTACGACATCACCTCCCACATGACGATGCCGTAGCTCCACGCGTCGCTGGACGACGTGAACTTCCGGTACTGGATCGCCTCCGGGGCCGTCCATCGGATCGGGATCTTCCCCCCCTGGGGACGTCAACCAATCAGCAGAGAGAGGAATCAACCAATCAGCACAGAGATGAATCAACCGATCAGCACAGAGATGAATCAACCAATCAATAAATACAAACATGAGTAACAAAATGTAAATGTGAATTAAAATAATAATAATTATATATGTATGTATAATTAAAAAACATAAATAATAATAATAAAATAATAATATGTAGGGAAAAGATCTGTAAATATGAATAAAGCGATCAATATTCATAAAATGAATTAATAAATAATGGTGTTCAGAGGATAGTATTGATGGTGAACTTCCAGACGGTTAAATCTGGCAAACACCTCAACTAGACTTCCTGGGTTCAGCGTATCTGGTCTAATCTTGTGTTTACATGATATGCAGGGGGAAATAGGATATACCTGGTCATTTCTGGGCCTAGCTGGAAGTGTAAAATCTGAGGACTTATTCGGCGAACAGCACTGTCTTGGAGAAAGTGCTTTTTAAGTTTCCGACCAAGATACTGCAGTTTGTAGTTTATATACATTAATGACACTGGGTGATCTACAAATAAACTTAAATTAAAAAAAAGTAATGGGAAAACACTGACGTTATAACATTAGTTCGATTTTCTTAAAATAATGCACTTATTCACACTAACAGAAAAAAAGGCGTAAAAAATTAGCAAATGTCAGGCTACTTTAAATGTTGATGTGGTATTTACAAAAGCACAGTTTGATTCTTATATTTCACATGAATAAAAGAATACAATGCCTTTAGTTGCAATTTACTTTCAATCTCTACGGGCTATTTACAAGGTTTACAGTTTGACTACAATACATTATCATCCTAAATAACATACATTATTTGAACATTGCTATTGATCAAAATGCTTTTTATGTCTTTTTTTTACTTTGTTTTACTATTCTAAAACTCGTCTGTGTTATAATTTATATCATAAAACAGACGTTTCCAGCATGAGGTCTGCTAGAAATCAACCGTTATCTCAAGAAAAGAAAAGTTTCATCGTGAAATTTAGGCCCAATCCCATTTGTACCCCTTACCCCTTACCCTTACCCTTACCCCTCCCCCTTGTTTTGAAGGGGGAGGGGTAAGGGTAAGGGGTAAGGGGTAGAAATGCCATGGCTATAATAGGGTAAGGGGTAGAAATGGATTTGGCCTAAGGCCCAATCCCATTTCTACCCCTTACCCCTTCAAAACAAGGGGGAGGGGTAAGGGGAAGGTGTAAGGGGTAGAAATGGGATTGGGCCTTAATCCTAACCCTAAATCCCACAATTTTCGGTGAACATTAATCCCAATATTCTCTGTATCTCCATCCTCGTGATCCTAAAAACCACCTAGATGCCGGCGAGTGGTGCGGCGGGTGGCGGCGGCGGCAGCGGACTCACCAGGGCGCTGGTGTAGGTGGGGTCGGACGTGTCGTCCTCCAGGAAGCGCGACAGGCCGAAGTCCGACACCTTGCAGACCAGGTTGCTGTTCACCAGGATGTTGCGGGCGGCCAGGTCGCGGTGGACGTAGTTCATGTCACACAGGTACTTCATCCCCGCCGCGATGCCTCGCAGCATGCCCACCAGCTGGATCACCGTGAACTGCCCGTCGTTTTGCTACAGCCAATCAGCAGGAGACAAGGAGAGGTTTGGGGGGGGGAAATCATTGGTTAGGCGGTTTTGGCCAGCCAATCGAATCATAGAGAAGGGTATGTTGGTCTTGAACTCATTGGTTATGTGGTTTGGTTCAGCCAATCAAAACAGACATGGAGAGGATTGTCATGAAGTAGTCCCTTAAGGGGTATGGTTCTTAACTGACTGACAAATCATGTACACAATGGTCGTAAACAACTGGTATGAGGTAACAGCTAAACAGTAAATATAAATTAAAGGTATGAGTTTTCTTGGGCAGTCCCTTTTAAAAAGCGAAACACATTATGTTCAAACAGAAAAAGCAGAGGAAGGGCCCTGAAAGGGCCAAAAGGAGACCAAAGACCCTGCTGCTGGCTAACCCTGTGTGTGTGTGTGTGTGTGTGTGTGTGTGTGTGTGTGTGTGTGTGTGTGTGTGTGTGTGTGTGTGTGTGTGTGTGTGTGTGTGTGTGTGTGTGTGTGTGTGTGTGCGTGAGTGCGTTTGCGTGCATGCATGCGTGCGTGTGTGTGTGCATGCGTGCGTGTGTGTGTTTGCGTGCATGCATGCGTGCGTGTGTGTGTGCATGCGTGCGTGTGTGTGCGTGTGCGAGCATGCGTGTGTGTGCATGCGTGCGTGTCCGTGCATGCATGCGTGCGTGCGTGTGTGTGTGTGCGTGCATGCGTCTATGCATGCGTGGGGTCCTCACCCTCAGGAAGGAGTCCAGCGAGCCGTTCTCCATGAACTCGGTGAGGATCATGACGGGGTTGCTCTTGGTGACCACGCCCTCCAGCCGGATGATGTTGGGGTGGTCGAACTGGCCCATGATGGACGCCTCAGACAGGAAGTCCCGCCTCTGGCGCTCCGTGTAGCCCGCCTTCAGCGTCTTGATGGCGACCAGGATCTCCCTCTTACCCGGAAGACGAAGGTTACCGCTGCACACCTCCCCGAACTCTCCTGAGGAGAGGATGAGGAGGAGAGGAGGAGAGGAGAGGAGGGGAGGAGGAGAGGAGCGGAGAGGAGAGGAGAGGAGAGGAGAGGAGAGGAGAGGAGAGGAGGAGAGGAGGAGAGGAGGAGAGGAGAGGAGGGGAGGAGCGGGAGAGGAGAGGATAAGAGGAGAGGAGGATAGGCGAGGAGGAGGAGAGGAGGAGGAGGGGAGAGGAGGGGAGGAGGGGAGGAGGGGAGGAGGGAGGAGAGGAGGAGGAGAGGAGAGGAGAGGAGAGGAGGAGGGGAGGAGAGGAGGAGGAGAGGAGAGGAGAGGAGGAGAAGAGGAGAGGAGAGGAGAGGAGGAGGGGAGGGAGGAGGGAGGAGAGGAGAGGAGAGGAGGGGAAGGAGGGGAGGAGAGGAAGGAGGGGAGGAGCGGGAGAGGAGAGGAGGAGAGGAGAGGAGAGGAGGAGGAGAGGAGAGGAGAGGAGACGAGGAGACGAGGAGGGGAGGAGAGGAGGAGAGGAGAGGACAAGAGGAGGAGAGGAGGAGAGGAGAGGAGGGGAGAAGAGGAGAAGAGGAGAAGAGGAGAGGATGGAGAGGAGGAGAGGAGTAGGGAGGGAGGGGAGGAGGGGGAGGAGGAGGAGGAGGAGGAGGGGAGTGAGAGGAGTGGAGGAGGGGAGAGGAGGAGAGGAGAGGAGAAAGGAGAGGAGAGGAGGAGGAAAGGAGAGGAGAGGAAAGGAGGAGGGGAGGAGAGGAGAGGAGGAAGGGGAGGAGAGGAGGTGATCGGAAACAGTTTGTAACCCAAGTAGATGAACACATAACGACTGTGTTACGAGGAACGTTCAAATAAATAAGCATCCGTATGACTAATGCGATATCAACTATACTATACCATACTATACTAACTTACTCTACAGTGCTTATACATCATCAGAAATGCATCATAGGGAAACAATGACCAAAACACCCTTGCTACCGTTAATATTCCTATTGAAGCCCTATACTATACTATACTTTACCACATATATTATACTTAGCTATACTATAAACAACATGTACCATACTCTATAAACAATGTACTCTAAACAGGTCAAGGGGGGGAAGGCCCGTCTAGGGACATTCATGAGCATTGATGACGCAACACAAAGGTAATCACTGTGACGAAGGGTTGGGCGCACAGCGAAGAACCACTGACACTGTAACACACAGTCCCTCTACCTGCCCCGATGACCTGCTCGATCTTCACGCAGGGGAACTCGATCTCCTTGGCGAACTCCCGGATGGCCTCGTTGGGGTCCTCGTAGGTGAAGGGGTCGATGTAGATCTTCACGCCGGGAGACACTGCGAGGCAACACACCAGTTACAGTGGGCCGTTGAGAAGGCACTTTGGTTGGGTTTTAAGAACTCAGCTTCCTTTATATTCCATGAACGTTGATTGATCGATTAGCGTGAAAAGGTGGATTCCTTTTTCAAAACCCCAAAGCGATGTTGGATATTAACACAACCATCAAAAAAGTTTTACAGCTATTTACTCATAACTCAACGTTTTGAAACACACCTAATATAAGATTGATAATGATTCAACTCATCCGCTCTGGACTACACAGAGCGATACACATCACACATCACAGTCGCATGAAGGTTGGAAATTGTAAAGAAAAATAAAATATTACGCAGAATGGTAAGAGCAGCCTGAGACTCACAGTGTCCGCTGGTGTACGGCAGCTTCTCGGTGTACTCCGTGTTCTCTGGTCTCTCTGTGGTCCTCCTGCTGTTGGACAAACAATAAGATGGACAACTTCATTATCATCATCATCATCATCATCATCATTGTACTGTATTCTCTATGTTTTATATTGTATGCTCCTATATGGACCCCAGGAAGATTAGCTGCCGCCTCGGCATCAGCTAAAAGGGATCCATTCAATAAACAATAAACAATCATCATCATCATTTTAAACAACTCATTGGGCCCTATTTTAAAGGTCTGAAACGCAAGTGAGAAGCACCAAGCGCTAGTAGCTTGGTGGGCGGTTCTATGGCGATGTTGCTATTTTACCTCTCATCCCCTTTAAGAGCCATGAGCGCATTGAATCTGACGAGTTGAGATTTTGACAGCGCGTCTGCAGTGTCCGATGAGACAGATGCACATGAAACTTCAAATGGCTCAGTTTATGGCCTAATAATATGCCTAATTCACACATGGAATAAGGTTTTCTTCCACAACTTCAGAAATACTGAGTCCTCAAATACATTTCAAAATAGCACCAGGGAACGTTTGTGCCAGAACACGCCTCCTCCTTTCACCGAACCGCCCCTCGGGGCGCAAGATCATTCCCTAATTTACCGACGCTTGGCGCAGGAGGGAAAAAAACGCTCTGCGCCAGTTGCAAACTAGCAACGCCACATGCGCCAGTGAGAAAGTCAATTGCGCCGGATGCAAGATAAGGCCCATCTACTTTTCAAATCCCTAACTTGTTCTACTGAGTGATCTTGTGTGAATAATATACATTAGAAAGGCACATGTTGAGGGGATTGTTTGCAATATGCTATAAACACTCTGATTCAATAATTAGTAACTGTGAATATTGTTCTTTGACATCAGTCAAGTCAAGTCGACGACAATTTATCAATGATCAATCAGCCTCGGTCCCTGAGCGGCCATCTTGGCTCCACACTGGTTCTAAATACTAGCTGGGTCTGGGGACAGAATGCTGAAAGGCCAGCTAGTGTGGACGGTTGGTTGTGGTCATGGTGCTACGACCTACTTTTGGGTCGCGGGCCCACACTGCTGTAGCATCATGAATCACATCTCATCATAAACAAAATGGAGGCTCACGTCTTTGAAATTTTTTGAACGCTGTCCTCACCTGCGGCAGATGATGATGAAGACTGTGATGGCGATGATGAAGACCACGCCCCCCGGAGGCGGAGCCGATGATGAGAGGCAGCTTCTCTTGGATGCTGGAATTGTACTCCTCTGGAGGGGCGAGCACAGGAAGTGACATCAGCACTCAAAGGTTTTTGAAGTGAATCATGAGAACATCGCTGATAGAAAAGAAATGTACGACCATTGTTGACAGGTCGAACCAGGGGTTGGATTTTATAAATCAGGTCCTGCTTGGACTAAGTAGCGTTACTGTTATAAATGGTAAATGGACTGCATTCTATGGCAATTCTTATCCAAAGCACTTTACAATATTGCCTAACAATCCTCATTCATGCACACATTCACGCGGAGTCAACCAAGTAAGCTCGCCAGCTCGTCAGGAGGAGATGCCTTGGATCATTGACACACTAGGAGAAAGCGGGGATCGAACTACCGACCTTGCGGTTAGCGACCAACCCGCTCTACCGCCTGAGCTACTACCGCCTTTCGGAAGAAGAACAAGAACGGGACATTTTCAACCATACATTGTTGAACAGGCAAATAATATGCCTGGGGAAACGAGCCAACCGCTTTTAAAAAAGAAACATTTTTTTTCAGGTTTTAAAAGGAATATGAATAAGAAAAGGGATGTCCCCTGTCACTGCGGTGTCTTTGAAACCCCCTGACACAACGCAACCCACACGTTTAAAAATAAATAAACTCTGCAGTGTGAGTGGTCCGTTGAATATTGCATGGATCGTGGGGGGACGGGAGGAATACCTTCGGTCATGGTCTGGAAGTACATCTTCCCGCTGTAGCGTCCGAACCCGGCCACCGTGCGGGCTCGGACCTGGAACACGTAGATGGTCCCGGGCTTCAGGCCCCGGATGTCCGCCGTGTTGGTCTGACTGCGGAACAGCGACGAGTTGAACTCCGCCTGGCTCTGCAAAACAACAGGGTGTCATGTTTTATACCGAGGGGAATACAAAACAATATATTAAACCGTAATTTTTATTTTTGCAGGATCGTTGGGGGCAGCAGGATATTCTTGAGAGGGTTTTTCGAGCGCCCCAGCCTAAACATACTGGGTTTTGAATCCCCGATGATCACAGCCCTACCTGTTGACAACCGTGAGGCAAGATGCCCTTTCCCATTTCTGCTCCCCATGATTTGAAAACCCTTTGCCTGAACCAATTCAAAATGTTTCATCAACTTAATTACTTTTTTATTAATTCAAGTTCAAAACAACGTACCTCAAACACCACTAGCATCACCCCCCCCCCCCCCACCACCACCACCGCCGCCGCTAGCACCCCCACCAGCACCCCCACCACCATCCCCCTCCCACCCCCCCCCAACACCACCACACACCACCACCACAGGCCCCAGGGAGCAGCTGGTACCTTCTCATAGTACTGCAGCTCGTAGGTCCAGGCTGAGTCCGTTGGGCTGGTCGGGCTGGGACCAGGACAGGGTGATTGCTCTCAGGGGCCCGGCTCACCTGGTGCATGATGGAGACGGCCGAGGGGACTGAGGACCACAGCACGGAGAGAGAGAGAGAGGGAGAGGGAGAGGGAGAGGGAAGAGACACAGCAGGAAGAGAGAGAGGGAGAGAGAGAGAGAGAGAGAGGAGAGAGGGAGAGAGGGAGAGGGAGAGAGAGAGCGAGGGAGAGGGAGAGAGGGAGAGGGAAGAGACACAGCAGGAAGAGAGAGAGAGAGAGGGAGAGGGAGGAGAAAGGGGGAGGGAGAGGGAGAGAGGGAGAGGGAAGAGACACAGCAGCGAGAGAGAGAGAGAGGGAAGGGAGAGAGAGACAGGGAAGAGACACAGCAGGAAGAGAGAGGGATGGAAGGGAGAGGTAGGGAGAGAGACATACACACACATATACACACATAAAAAAACATTCGAAGCATTGGGATTAGAAAGCATTAGAAAGAGACAGATAATACTGTCGAGACAAAATGCTAGATATTGAACCAAAGTATTTACAACAATTTACGATTTGACGAACACGTTGATGATGTCAATCACCAAATAGCCAATCACCGCGATTTAGCACTATAACTTGAAGCATTATACATTTGGAAATCGTGCCAAAAAATAAAATCACATTTTCCCCAGATATTTCTTAGTATATGTGTGTGCGTGTGCGTGTCTGTGTGTGTTTGTGTCTCTTTCTATGACCCCCTCCCTCCCTTTCCCTCCCCTCTCTCTCTTTCTGCTGTACGCTCTATCATACCACAAAATAACACCACACAAAAAAAAAAAAATCCAAAAACATTGGCCCCCAAACTAATGGCCCGCGGCCCCTTACCGGCCTGGTTGGTGGTGATGTTGACGGCGGCGTACTGCGGCGAGTAGGGGCTGAGGTCCGACACGCCGTTCACCGCCTGCACCTCGAAGGTGTAGCGCGTGTGGGCCAGCAGGTCGCTGATGCGCACGTCGGCCTCCGTCAGACCCAGCTGCCGCGGCTCGAAGCGCACGTTGTCCCCGCAGCGCGTGCAGCCCCCCCGCCCGCCCCCGCAGCTCTTACAGATGATGTTGAAGACCACGTCCTCGCGGCCCCCCGCCCTCCTGGGGGGCCGTCCAGCGCAGACGCAGGGACGTCTCGTTCACGATAGAGATGACTCCTCGGGGGCCGAGGGGATCGCTGGGGGGGGGGGGGGGGAGGAGGAGGTCGTCATGGTTAACCTTTATCTGTGAGGGTGATCCGTGTCAACGTGGGAGTCGGATCAACCGGTGGGGTCGGATGTGAAGGGATTCGTTTGAGACGTATGTAAGGACCTCTGAAACAAGGTCCTTCAATTAATATATATTTATATTATATTGTATATATATAAAATGCTCTTTAAGTTGTACGGCACTGTTAATCTACTCGATATGCCAGAAGGCTTTGGGGTGCGAATGTGTCCCATGTTGCTGTTTCATCGCGGCCTGGCATCTTTTGCTATAAGCGTGGGGAGGACGGCCACACCAAGTGGGGACTGTTCAGCTCCTGAGTCACCAAGCTGAGGTGTTTCAGAATGCGTACAGCATATTATACATTTATAATTCATTAAGGGGCTTGTTTCAGAGCTCCTCACACGTATATTATGTATATTTTGTGGCTGAGAAAGGGGAGCTAGGATGACATCCTTCCTGTCGGTAGAAACTATAACGTTTTGTCTTCCACATTTATTCATTTTTATTTATTTATTTAGTTGATAGGGACAAGCCAGGGTTAGCTAAAAATGCTCATTCCCATCTGTTGTCCCTAGCCAGATCTTAATAGGCAACCTAAAATACAATAACTGATAAAAAAATAGGTGTGGGATTTATATCCAACTACAATAAGAGGACTCTCTGTATGCACGTCTATGTCTGTCCTTCTCTTTTCTCGAAAACAACCTTTCATCCGGTCGCCTTCACACTCGGTGGGTGTATCTAAGGAGGTCCAGCGATGAGTGGGAAGTTGTTTGGATCAGCGGTTCTCCAGAAAAAGCTGCAAGCAGCGAAACCAGAGTCCACGCAACTGGCCCGCGCTGAACCGATACGTTCTGAATGTTTTGTACTGGCACTGCGCTGGTGGTACATATTGGAACGATTGATGGAATCATTTCAATTACCAATAGTCTGACCCTGTAAATAAACTGTCAATGTGCTGACATGCGCTCTTATAGTGTTTCCACTCTAAAGGGTGCTGCACTAGTCCTCATGGTCAGCAGAAGGGGGTAGGTAGGGCTGGGCGATTCATCGAATTTTGATCGCGATTTCGATTTCAGCGTCAAACGATCACAAAACGAATATTATCAATTTTTTTTTTTTTTTTTTTCATTAAATGTTTTATAGAAAGTGCAGTACAGCTGGATACATATCTGTACATTTTTTAATTTTCTTTTTGACCGTTGTGTCTTTTTTTGAGGCGTAATTTCAAAGTTCTCAGTTACAAAGCGTTTTTCGGGAGAGACATGCTGAATAAACACGTCATGTTTTCAAACTCCAAAAACAATCGTCGGAATAATCGGGATTTCAATATTGACCAAAATAATCGCGATTATGATTTTCTTTCCCATAATGGAAGCAGCCCTAGGGGTAGGTCGTGGTAAACAGAACCGGTCCGTACTGGTGCAGGGCATCTGCGCGGGGTCCGAGTCGGTGCGGTAGAACCCGTTGCGGCACACGCAGTTGGTGGCGCCCTCGTTGGTGGTCCGGCTGTTGATTGGACACGGCAGGCACTCGTGGTCCCCCTGGGTGGCCTTGAAGAAGCCCGAAATGCATGCTGGGTAAACACACAAGAAAAGAGCCAAGTTGATACAACAACTAACCAGCTGACTCTCATTCTGCTCATATCTCTTATTGGGAGGGGGGGGGAGGGGGGGATATGTGCTTGGGACAGGCAGAACCCATGTCTTTCCTGTCGTCTGGGGGAGTCTTCCACATGAACATGTTCCTTTGCATTTATTCATCAGTCTGTCGACCGTAGCTCGGTGCAGCTCCAGAGCCGCCTCTCCCCCGCCCCCAGCCTCGAATGAAATCAATTGGTCCGTCGAGCAGTTGAAGCAGCTTGTATTGTGTGCTTGTGTGTATATGTGTGTGTGTTTGTGGATCTGTGTGTATATGTGTGCGTCTATGTTAATGTGTATGTGTGTGTATGCATTTGTGTGTGTGTGTGTGTGTGTGTGTGTGTGTGTGTGTGTGTGTGTGTGTGTGTGTGTGTGTGTGTGTGTGTGTGTGTGTGTGTGTGTGTGTGTGTGTGTGTGTGTGTGGTTGTGAATGTGAATGTGTGTGTGCGTGTGCGTCTATCCACATCGAGACAAGCTCTGCTGCTCCACCTGGTCCAGGTGGAGAGAATGTGATGTGATGCAATATGATTTCGACCAATCACACCGCATCGTCTCATGTCATCCTAACAGGGTGTGTCACATGGGTAGGACCCCAGGAAATGGCATTTTTGAGGATTTAATGTTAGATCACACAGGTGACATCATTCCCCAAATTGAAGGCTGTCTAACTTCGCCATGAATTGTTCTAAAAAGCATATTCTCTCATTTGAGAATGAATCTTGAATGAATATATTAATATTTTTCAAAGAACAAAATAAACAAATCAACCTGCTTGTCTTACAAACATATGTAGCCTATAGCCCCGTATCCCTCGCTGCTCCTTATGTGAATCGTCAGTTTGTTACGTAAACCAATTCAGACGTATGGGTTTCCAAATAAATGTTCCGTGCCTAATCCTCGCCCGAAGAACACCCTGCATTAACGTGTAGGACGCTGACACAGAGTCCCAAAAGGGCCTTAGCCTCCACTCGTTTGCCCTTATCACAGGCTTAATGAGAACGGACATGTGGTGAATGTCGAGCAGTAAACAGTGTCTCAGTTCGCACAGCCAAGCGTAGCAGTGACAGCACGCCATCTGCGGGAAACATCCCCTAATAATGATCACACATCCCTTCCACCGAACGCAAGCAACACACATCCTCTAACTCTGACGGGGAACCACAGCCAGATGAAATAAGCTTTCGCCTCTGGCCTGTGACTTGCTGCCATCTGTCCAACACTCTTCTCACGCAAAACACCTTCGGCACGACGGGAGTCAAAATACACTCAACCAAAATGTTTTGCGGTACATCGGGAATGTTCGCGTGTGGCCCGGATAACCTGGCCTTAGACGGCAGCAGAATCAGACCAGGGAGCCTGTCGAAACCAGAGAACGAGAGGCCTGTTTCTGAAGCGTAAATGAGGCTGCCTGCCATGCATGCTGAATCCAGTGAACTACCACCGTTACCCGTTCTTTGCTTCTGAGCCAACAATAAGTATAAGACATACGACGTATCATGAATAGTTCATAAGATGTTCCGCTATCGACCCTGCAGGAGCCTGAGTCTGAGACATGAGGCTCAAGTGATCCCTGTTGGCATAGAGATGATCCTCCGCAGTCTTCTGTATTTTTCTCTTCTTACTTTGGCACTACTCTACCGACTCTCACACTCTTGACTTGTCTCCAAAAAAAGACATTTTAAAACCAGTTAGAGATTTGGTGCCGCGTGCCTGGGGAGCTGTATCTTACTTCCTGAGTTAGAACTGGACTCAGACCAGAGGATGACAACTTGGTTCCTCCAGTAGATAATGTTCTTGTGTAACAAAGTGTGGAAAATGATTACTCAGTCCCACACACCAGCCCACACATTACCGTTGGACCCAACACTGTTGCACTGCGTTTTGGACTGAATAAGAAATGTTTGACTTGTTTCTGTTTCGGTTAATGTGAGAACTGAACAGAGTGTTGCTTTCAAAGTTTTTAATTGAAACATCCTCAATATCAAACCGTAAGCAGAGTAGCTTTCAAGCAGAGTATTTTTCAAATAAACTTGATAGATGATATATATATATATTACACTACATATATTACATTAGTGGTTACAAACATAGCATGAGTTAAACCACACCAAAGGCAGTCGCATGCTCAAAGCTCTTTGGCCAAATAGAATCGGTAACGGACGTTGAATTGAAGCCATGAGAGACACTAACTAATGGTTTGAGACACTTAGTAGAGACACTTACTAATGCTTCGAGACACTTTGTAGAGACACTTACTAATGGTTCGAGACACTTAGTAAAGACCCTAACTAATGGTTTGATCACCCAGACCGGTATGATCATTTCATCAACAGAACTGTCTACTATAACCAAACAGTGAAAACACAAACCCGCACGCCACGAGCACCCTCCCTCCCTCACCTCTGCACGCCGTGCCGTTCTCCACGCCCTCGAAGCCGGCCTTGCAGGTGCACCCTCCGATGGGCACCATCCACTCCCCGTCCCCGTTGCAGTACAGCCTGATGGGCACGTCCACCTCCTCCCCGTTGGGCACGCACACGCCCCGCGCCACCACCAGCGACGTGCTCTCCGCGCCCGACAGCGTCTCGGGGAACGCGGCGCCGTTCAGCACCACGGCGGGGCACTTCCTGTAGAAGACGCGCACGGCGATGAGCGACATGCAGGCGCCGTAGTCCTGGAAGGCCAGGTAGAAGCCCCGGCGCGACACGGGCCCGAAGCTGCGCACTTCGCTGTTGATCTTCATGATGCGTCCGCCCAGGTCCACCTGGGAGAAGCTCTCGTCGGCCGCGATGGTGTCCACCTTGGTCCAGGGGTTCTCCATCCAGGGCGGGGAGGAGCGGGTGGCGGCGTCGGCGTCCGACTCGTAGTAGTACAGGTTGAAGGTCTCCTTGCAGGAGCCCGGCACGTTGGGGATGGAGCTGCAGTCGCGCACCGAGAACTTCATCTGGACGTGGATGCGCTGGGCGCCGCGGCGCCGGATGTGCCGCGTGCGCACCCAGTTGTTCTGGCTGCCGTCGAACACGTTGCACACCTGGTAGGTGCGGATGGTGGTCATGTGCTCGTCGTAGCCGCTCACCTCCTCCCACTGCGGGGGACAAGGCGGAGGGTTGGTGGGGGACAAGGCGGAGGGGTGGTGGGGGACAAGGTGGAGGGTGGTGGGGGACAAGGTGGCGGGTGGTGGGGGACAAGGTGGAGGGTGGTGGGGGGACAAGGCGGGGGGTTGGTGAGGGACAAGGTGGAGGGTTGGTGGGGGACAAGGTGGAGGGTTGGTGAGGGACAAGGTGGAGGGTTGGTGGGGGACAAGGTGGAGGGTTGGTGAGGGACAAGGTGGAGGGTTGGTGAGGGACAAGGTGGAGGGTGGTGGGGGACAAGGTGGAGGGTGGTGGGGGACATGGTGGAGGGTGGTGGGGGACAAGGTGGAGGGGTGGTGGGGGACAAGGTGGAGGGTGGTGGGGGACAAGGTGGAGGGTGGTGGGGGACAAGGTGGAGGGTTGGTGGGGGACAAGGTGGAGGGGTTGGTGAGGGACAAGGTGGAGGGTGGTGGGGGACAAGGTGGAGGGTTGGTGGGGGACAAGGTAGAGGGTGGTGAGGGACAAGGTGGAGGGTTGGTGAGGGACAAGGTGGAGGGTTGGTGAGGGACAAGGTGGAGGGTTGGTGAGGGACAAGGCGGAGGGTGGTGGGGAAAAGGGGGAGGGTGGGGAGGACAACTCACAACTGTGATTGCGTCTTTATTATTACTGCACTGTATTTGGTAAGACAAGAGGTGCAGGATAGTGGAAATGGTGTTTGACTAACAGCTGAAAAGGGACTGGGTTCGATTCCAGTCATAGAGATAGACGTCCCTTAGCAAGAGATGTCTTTAAAGATCTCCTATTATACTACTTTTCTGATCTTAATTTCTTATTAATGACTCCAATAGAGCAACCTGACACAAATCACAGCACAAAAAACGATGTCGATTTTCGAGAAACTCTTTCAGCATTCTCTGTCAACACTCGGCTTCGTCCTTCTCCGCCCCCTCGCCCCCCTCCTGCCAACCCCACTCCGTTGTGATCGGTTACCTTCCGGAAGAGCATGTTGCAGCATTAACATACATGAAAAATCTGGATTGTTCTCCGTAGATAAATCCGGAAAGTGAATGGCGACCGGCGTCCCTAGTGTTTAGCGCTCTGCACAGCCACCCCGGGCGGTCAGCAGGGAAGACGTCTCAATGCATGCACGTCATTATTTGACACTTTAGTATGGTTAAACATGACTATAAATCATTTGAACAACGTTTATAGGTCATAAAGGTCGAAAAAGCATAATAGGTTCTCTTTAAGGAGCAGGATAAAAACATTACAGTAAGTCGCTATGGATTAAAGCGTCCGTCTTTGGAGAAGCCCGTTCAAAATGAGTCCCCCCCCAGATCTTTACATTCATGATTTATTGAAGGCGCACCAAGCCAGCGACATGGCAGACTTAAGACCTTCCGTGACATTTATGGGTCGAACCATCTCATGCGCTTGAATAATTGACCGCCCTTCCTCCCTTAAAAGACGCCTTATATCATCAAATGCAGCGACAAACATGAATGGTAAAGGAGGGAAACAAAGTGTCGCCGTCTATGTTTAGACGTGAACCGCGGGCCGTGCTAGCGTGTTGTCGTCGTGTTGTCTGGCGACGTACCCCTGCCGCCGGGTGGATGGTCCAGCCCAGCTCTGCAGTGGCGGTGGTCGAGTCCATCAGTACTTCTGCAGGACAAACACAACATGGTTGAGGTCAATATTTGATGCTTCGACAACATGGAGGTAAGAGGTAGCCTCCCTGATGGCGTCCACTCTGTTGAGGCTGTACTAGACCTTTGGGCCAATCGGAAGCAGCTGTTCTGGTTATTTAGGAAATCACTCGTGGTCATGGTCACATCATCCCGTCTTCCTCTGCTTTTTGACAGAAACTACCGGCGACACCTGCAGCTGGCTGCTCCTCTGGCATATGAACATGAAACAACATTTCCCAGGCTTTGACTGGCTATTATTCCTGATTTAGGGGTAAGGGTTAGGTTCTTATTTGAGTATTGATGTATAAATAATACGCACAGAAGGGCCAGATGAAGAGGAAGCTCTCTGATACATTTTTGGTATTTTCTACGCTTGACATTTGATAAAATAAACCACAACAATCTTCCACTTCTCACAAGCTGTGAAAAGTGGAATATTGCCCAAATTATCCACCCACATCTGCGCACAAAGATGTATTGTGTCGGTGTGTGTGTATTTGTGTGTGTGTGTGTGTGTGTGTGTGTGTGTGTGTGTGTGTGTGTGTGTGTGTGTGTGTGTGTGTGTGTGTGTGTGTGTGTGTGTGTGTGTGTGTGTCTGTGTGTGTGTGTGTGTGTGTGTGTGTGTGTGTGTGTGTGTGTGTGTGTGTGGTTATCTGTGTGTCTATCTTTCTATCTATCCATCTTTCTATGCACACAAAAACAGACAAACATACAAACAAACACACACAAAAACCATGGGATTTTTTTTTTAACCGTTTTCTTTGGGCCATAATTAATGATTGCACTGTCCTATAATGAAAACACTTTGTCACAAACTGCCGACTGTGTTGTCGCTTTAAAAATGCCATGTAAAGTTGTGCAAGAGAAATAAACAAGAGGTAAAGTCACTAGGAGTATGTATGATCACTAGTGTAACTATGGTCACTAGTGTAAGTATGTTCATTATGAGTTAGTATGGTCACTAGTATAAGTATGGTCACTATGAGTTAGTATGGTCACTTGTGTAAGTTTGGTCACTGTGAGTTAGTAGGGTCACTACTAGCGTACGTTTGGTCACTATGAGTTAGTATGGTCATCACTAGTGTAAGTTTGGTCACTATGAGTTAGTAGGGTCACTAGTGTAAGTTTGGTCACTATGAGTTAATATGGTCACTAGTGTAAGTTTGGTCACTATGAGTTAGTAGGGTCACTAGTGTACGTTTGGTCACTATGAGTTAGTAGGGTCACTACTAGTGTACGTTTGGTCACTATGAGTTAATATGGTCACTAGTGTAAGTTTGGTCACTATGAGTTAGTATGGTCACTAGTGTAAGTTTGGTCACTATGAGTTAGTAGGGTCACTAGTGTAAGTTTGGTCACTGTGAGTGGGTAGTAAGTATGGTTGCTAGTGGCTACGGACCGCCCCAACCCGCACACAGAAGACATGTATCTGATTTGACTGCTCCTCTGACGTCCTCTGATGTCAATATAATGTGCATGGTGGCTCAGAACAAGCACCAAACAAGAACAGACATCTGTCTCAGGTGTCCACGGACCACCACACATGGCTACACAACATGTAGACCCCCAACACATGGCTTATAACATAATATGTAGACCAACAACACATGGCTTATAACATAATATGTAGACCACCAACACATGGCTTATAACATAAAATGTAGACCAACACATGGCTTATAACATGACATGTAGACCATCAACACATGGCTTAATAACATGTAGACCACCAACACATGGCTTAATAACATAACATGTAGACCACCAACACATGACTACATAACATGTAGCACTCAAACACATTGCTACATAACATGTAGACCACAAACACATGGCTACATAACATGACATGTACACCAACGCATGGCTTCATAACATGGCTTTTTAACATGACATGTAGATCACCAATGCATGGATACATAACATGTAGACCACCAATGCATGGATACATGACGCTACATGTATCTGATTCATTAACTCCCTCACTCTCCACCTCAAGTTGGTGTCTTTCGGGCATTCTGGCGACGATTGGTTGCTGTGCATCACCCATGTGGGTGCTACACATTGGTGGTGGTTAGTGAGGTCCCCGCCTCACTGTAAAGCGTCTTCGAGTGTCCAGAAAAGCGCTGTATAAATTCAATCAATTATTATTATTATTACATGTAGACAATGAATGCATTGCTACTTGAGCGTGGCCAATATTAAAAGAATATCAATTAATCAATTGCCTTGATTGGATATATACTCGTTGTATATACTCGTTGCTTGGGGCCACAGCAACATCGTATTAAAACCGAGAGCTAAAGGAACCAGTGACCTGTAGTATGGCTAGGAGCTACTGACCTTCACACAGAACAGGATGTAAAACTATTGGTGTTGGGAGAGTGTGTGGATGCCTTCGGTTAAAGCATTTAGAGGTTCAACCACCACAGTAGAGGATTTATAGAGAGGTGATTACGTTATTTCAAAGCTTTCATATCGGCAAACGTATACGCCGATACCAATAGTATCTGTTATAAAATCACCCATTCCAATATATCAGTTGGGCTCTGGGCTACATTACAATTGATGTAGACCACCAACACTGGGCTAACAGGACTTTTTCTGCCAAACAAAACATTCCAAAGCCTCGCCAGACTAATGGCACGATGCACAGAGAAACAATGATATGGTCTATAAATACCTCAACTGCCATGAAACTATTTTGAAATACTTAAATAGTTTCACGCGGTTTCAATGCCCTTTTCTCGTGTTCCTGCTCCTTACTTTTCTTGATCAGTGTGCTAGCCTTGACAAACATTTTGCCAGTTATATTTACCGTGACTTTAGCGTTACGGGCATACCCGCAGAGTTGCCCTCCCAGAGAGTATAGTAGACAAAAACCAAAGCAACCTAGGATACCAAAATCTGTTACCCCTAGAGATCACAACTTTGTACAGCACACAAAACCACAGGATCTAAAACATCCCCCCATGGTTTGTAGTTGGAGAAGATGTGCTCTGTGAGGACAAATAATACCCAGTAGGCTTTTTATGGTGTAAAGCACATTTTCTGGAGATGCAAACGGATTAGCATTACTTGGACTGTGATATAAAACAGCATTAACAATTGAACGGCTTTCACTTACGATCACTCCCTGGTTCTCAAATGGATATGGGCAAGCAGCCTGGAAGAGGAATCTATTTTGAGTGGGTGGAACTGCGGTTAACAGGAGGCCTCAATGGCAATCTATAACCAATTCAGTTCATGATCCAGTGCACACAAACACACAAAAACACACAAACACACACACACAATCTGATATATAGAGCATTATGCAAGCGTCAAGGGAGATATATATAATGTATAGAGATACATACTTATGTATGTTTGTATGTTTGCATGCATGTATACATGAGTTTGTGAATGGACCATATTGACATAGAGAATGAAAGAGAGAGAGAGAGAGGGGGAGAAAGAGTTAGAGACAAACAGAGAGAGAGAGAGAGAGAGAGAGAGAGAGAGAGAGAGAGAGAGAGAGAGAGAGAGAGAGAGAGAGAGAGAGAGAGAGAGAGAGAGAGAGAGAGAGAGAGAGAGAGAGAGAGAGAGAGAGAGAGAGAGAGAGAGAGAGAGATTGTTCTAGTGCTCTTCATGTTTCTATAGAAAGTAGGGCAACGATGAGTTAAGCGCATGGAGGAGGTACAGAGCATGGTAATCCACACACACACACACACACACACACACACACACACACACACACACACACACACACACACACACACACACACACACACACACACACACACACACACACACACACACACACACACACACACACACACACACACACACACACACAAACACACAGTCAGCATGGACCTCCAGTGGGTTCATGTCATCCAGGCTGACCTGTCCTGTTATGTTTGTCATGTCACTCTCATGCTCTCTCCTGTTACTCTCTCCTGTTACTCTGTCCTGTTACTCTGTCCCGTTACTCTGTCCCGTTACTCTGTCCCGTTACTCAGTCATGTCAATTTGTCCTGTTAACCTGTCATGTATCTATGTCATGTTACTCGGTCATGTTACTCTAGTCATGTTAATCTAGTCATTTTACTCTGTCATGTAATGTTACACTGTCCTGTTAACCTGTCACTCAGTCATGTTACACTGTCATGTTACACTGTCATGTTACCCTGTCATGTTACCCTGTCCTGTATCTCTGTCCTGTATCTCTGTCCTGTTACTCTGTCCTGTTACTCTGTCCTGTTATTCAGTCATGTTACACTGTCATCATGTCACTCTGTCCTGTATCTCCAAATCATGTTTTCCGAAAAACATGCAACACTGGGCTTTAACTCGGTGGATCGAAATGAGGAAAGGGTAGTCACTGCTCTACTAGACAGAGCAACAGTTAATGAGGCAGCGGTTGGTCCTGTCCCTTAAGTCAATGACTCTAAAGGTAGCGTCCAGGCGTCATGAATATTCAGAAGACTGCTTCTGTTGCTCCGCTCCCACTGAGATTCCAAAGTACACAGGACCGTCTCGCAGCTGTTCCCCTCCGTAGGAACAAGATGTCTCACGAGCCCACCGTCGAGAGAACGCTATACGGCCCTCGTCCCGGTGGAAGTTAATGGATGCACCAGGGAGCTAAGGCTGACAGCAATGTGCATGCGCTGGTTTTGATAGTCATACGGTTGTGCGAGCAAGACACAATTAAATCAATAGGCGGTCCCATAACCATGGAGCCTCCTTACGCTGTATGTGGTTTCACAGCAGCCAACGGACTCAATGAATGGCGCTCCAATATATCACCAAACACCACACTGTACGGACTGTTTCCATTTTCAGAGGGTGGGGAGGGAGGGTTCACGATTAATCATTTTGAACAAATGAAGACAAAACAATGTGTGCCACTATTTTGTGACGCTTTTATCCAAGGCGTCCGTGAGCGCCATGAGCATAGCAGGCCCCAGTGGCAATAAAATCCCTAACCCCCGCTAGTTGTACTGCCTTGCTCGCACCAATAGACATGTCAGCCATCTTAAAACTGCACTATGTAAGTCTCCCCATTAACACCCTCTAGTGGCTAAAGTTGTAGCTAGAGCTGACTGCTGAAACGTTTGTCGCTTCCGAATCACGTTAAGAATCACATAATCTGCTACGGAAACAGGGGCAAAGAAATTATGTGAGCATGTCTTACAGACAGGGAACACCAGAATGTTTTTCCCTTATTAAAACCGCAAAATACTTTTGTTGTTTTGTCCAAGTTTTTTACGGGAAATATCCGGAAAAGCAGCATCAGATATGATGTAACATTATGCGAGCATCCAGATTTTCCCACAAAGGGGGGGTTGGGGAACTACCCCTGATTCCCAAAGGTGGACCACAATAAAACAATTTATAGTGAAAAGTTCCCTGCATGGATCTACTACATTTCATTCTTGAGGAAATTTCTAGTTCAGAATTGTTTTGATGGAGTCAATAGCTTCAGAAGAAAAGTTACATAGCGCAGGTTTAAAAGGCATCCACCAAAAATGTTGTTTTTATGACAGATCACTGTATATTTAATGTTAATGTTACATCATGTCCTCTTTGAGCGCTTTTATCTTATCCGCAGCATCTATCATCATCAAAGATGGCTTCCAGCTGGTGTCAAGGACTCGTGTCCTGACGGTTTTGAGGCTACGCATCAAAACTAGGTCACGGGAAGCTCCGAGGTCCATGGGATTTTTTTGTCACTATACACCCAGGGTAGAGAGACTACCACACATACTGAGAGAGAGAGAGAGAGAGCGTTGGGGGGGGGGGGAGGGGGGATAGAGAGTGGGAGGAGGAGAGCGGGAAAGAGAGAACAGGAGACAGCGCTGAGGGAGGGGGAGAGAGAAGGGGGGGGGGGGGGGGGGGGGGGGGGGAAAAAAAGAGAGAACGAGGAAGAGAGAGCGATAGAGAGGGGAGAAAGAGAGGGAATGAGAGAACGAGAACAGGAGAGATGAGGGGAGAGGGGGAGACCGGGTGAGCGAGAGGATCGGTGTCACAGTAAACATTGATTGGCACAGATAACAGGACCCCACTGTTCAGGTCTAGGTCCGTCCCTCCCGGAACACACCCATTCTGATTTAGACCGGGGGGGGCAGTGAATACATCTGATTGAAGTGTGATTGAAGTGTGATTGCAGCTGCAACGGAGACATGCTAATGATATGGCTCTCTAAATATCATTAGGCACCTGGCGTCTCTCTGCCAGGTGCCTTTGGAAGGAGGGTCTACAATGAAATGCAGAGAGATTTCGGTGTGAAATTGAATCAAGACTGTGAGCGTCTGAAATGAAAACACGAGCATGTCTGGAATGATATCAAGGGAATGACTACAATCATATCAAGGGAGAGAGAATGTTTAAATAGAACTCAGGAGAGTGTCTAAAATATAATCTAGAGCAAACTGGCTCTACCACACACAATAATCCAGTCAACGGGTCAGACTATAATATCCTAGATCGCCGGTGAGAGGAGAAAGACCTCATTGTCCTCAGGTTTGGATTAGTAACCTGTCACTGTCAAAGAGAAAGGTGGCGTGGATGAAAAGCAAAAATGAAAGCAGACAAAAACGTGTAGAACGAATTGTTGTAGGAGCCGTAGGGGGAGAGAACAAGGGAAGCATCTAAGGCTAAAAAAAGGAAGCGCTGATCACTGCTAATCTGTGTTGACAGACATCTGTATGTCCTGGAACACTATGGAAGGCTTGTCTCTAAAGCATGACTGTACATTTGAGTCTTCAGCCCCCATATATATATCAGCAACTGTATAATGCAATAATCGTGTGTGTTATGTCCGCTATTTTGTCGTTCAATTACTGCGTCTGTAGAAAAAACATGACTTGAAGAAGTAGTTCCCCCCTTTCCTTGTCGTTAGAATGTCATTGTCCAGAATGTCCATATATCAGATCAATCTGAATACTTTGACGATATTCTAATAAGTAAGAACTATATTTCATAGGTAACACAAATGCTAGGTCAAGTGATCCATGGGATCCATGCTGTTCCGTGCACAGCGATCACAAGCTGACTCAAGACCGAGCATAAAAATGCTAATAGACTCGCACAGAATGGGGGGGTGGGGTGTGGGGGGGGGGGGGGATAAGGGTCAGGGGTGGATCGGGTCGGGCATCGAGATAGCTAGGGCACCCGGGAGAGGAAATCGGGGGGCAACAGCCGGGCTGCCAGACCACCCCCCCCTCCCTCCCTCCCGTCCCTCCGGGTCACATGACGGCTCTTCCAGAGCAGATAGACGACAGCGATCACGTGACCACTCCCCCGGTCCGCTGAGGATCCAGGACGGGGGGGGAGTGAACGCCAGAAGGGACTTTAGGTTGAATCCTTTTTGCCCTGTGTGAGTGAGCTGATGCTCGGGTGTCTTTGTGTGGTGTGTGGCGCATGAATGCAACGCATGTGTCGACATGTGCACGTTGCACGGGACGAAGGGGGATGTTTGGAAGTGTTATCTCACAGCATGAATCGGTGAATAGGTTGGGTGTGAGCTGGGAGATATCGAACGAAAGATGGATATGGATATGTACGGAGGTGGTTGTTGTGGTGAAGATGGTGATGATGGGGATGGTGCTGATGCTGTTGACGGTGATGGTGACGGTTGTGATGCTGATGAAGATGTTGGAAGTGGTGATGGAGGAGAATCTGGTGATGATGATGATGATGATGATGATGATGATGATGATGATGATGATGATGATGATGATGATGATGATGATGATGATGATGATGATGATGATGATGATGATGATGATGATGATGGTGGTGGTCATGGTGGCGATGGTGATGATGATGATGATGATGATGATGATGATGAAAGTGACAACGAAGGAGATAATGATGACGGTGCTGGTGTTTGAAATCATCCCCTAGCCTCAGTCCTCTTGGGGACAGATGTCAGATTAGCATACTGTGCATGACAAGGGGTGATGGGGTGAAGCTGGGGGGGGGTGGTGGTGACCTGCTAAGCGGCATCGCCACATTGAAGTATTTAACCTGTACCTCTAATCACACATCAGAGTGAAGCCACAGTTTAATCTCCATAGCAACACATTGAGCGTATGAAGCACATTAAACAGTAGGGCGGAAATGCAAGAATTGGTTCCTGTATTTCCGGAAGTATGCGTGAGTTATGGATCTGCAAAGGACTGGCAATTACCTCCAGTGATGGATGATGAATAAGTTCATGAACATTATTAAGACCACTAAGATAAACACTATAATTATTATATTTATCCCTCAGTGGCTCTAAACGTCATTGCATTGTGGGATAATGTTGCAATATAGGGAAATGACAGAGCGCAACAAGTAAAGAGCCAAATATTGATTTATTTATGTGACTAAATATCCAATAACATGCTGCTTGCTTCAGCTCGCTCTTTGAGTTGAACAGACTCTCTAACTATTCTGATTAAAAGTCAACCCAAATTTCTCTTGGAAATTTACTGTAGTAATTCAAAGCGAAATTGAAGTGAGTATGAGTATGCCAGTAACCCAGATATTGCAATGCAAGTGTATTTTGTCTGCTTGTACTCAGTGACCTTTACTAAGCTAAAATATGATGTGTTTCACAATGACACGATACTGCTCCTGGACTGGATACAACAAATACAATCAGACAGAATCACCCTCTCTAAACGTTGCCCGTGCGCGGACAGACACACACACACACACACACACACACACACACACACACACACACACACACACACACACACACACACACACACACACACACACACACACACACACACACACACACACACACACACACACACACACACACACAGTTCTAATAGTTTTACGGTATTTGAAACAAAAACGTAATAGTAGGCATAGATAGTTTGCCAGTGATCCATTATCCTTTGATGAGAAAATAAAGTTAGAGGCCTATTATAGGCTACTATCAATGTAGGCTATTAAGATGATGAATTCATTCAACCAAGGAACGTAGAAAATATATCTCCAGCCCCTGGAAATCATCCCATCATCATCGCCATCATCATCACCACCATCACCACCATCATCATCGGCATCACCAGCATCATTACGAATTGTTTCGCAGATTTCATTTTTAATAGATTGGGTTGCAATTGGAGTCCCGATGTGCAAACGTTTGCAGTCGCCACAGCCACACGGCACATAATCTGTCTCCCTCTCTCCTTCCACCTTTTAAGAAATCTCTCATAAAATACGGTACCACGTTAGACTTATTATCCCGGGTTTGCCCGGTATATGGCGGTTGCGGATAGCGCCGGTGCTTGTTCATCCATGCTAAAAGTGATGTGAATAACATTAAAATACTTTCCTACCTTCCACAGCCAGTACCGCTGGAATTATCCATAAAAAACCCAGAACATCCATGATCATAGTAATTCCGAGCATTAGACCGTTTACAAAAAGCCAACGTATTCACTACGACGGCTTCCCCGGGTGGGCCATTAACACAAGATACACCTGTAAAAGTACCAAAAAAAAAAGATACCCGGCGAGTAAAATGAATTGCAATTGAAAAGCGACAGCGAATGTGCGATAAGTTTGGACGAAACCAAAAGGCTGTCCTTGTAGGGGGGCAGAGCGGCTCAACACGCGCGCTACCTCCGACTGCACGTTGAGGCGACTGAGTGCCTTTGTTCCTGACGACAGGCTGATGGCTTTATCTAGCCGGGTCGTTCCTGAATCAGTAGCATCAATTAACGAATACATATATCTATTTGTTAATCTATCTGGTTTCCTTCTGCCTATACTGCTTCTCTGCGTTCATATCTGTCTGTCTGTCTGTCTGTCTGTCTGTCTGTCTGTCTGTCTGTCTGTCTGTCTGTCTGTCTGTCTGTCTGTCTGTCTGTCTGTCACTGCCCTGTCTGTCTGTCTGTCTGTCTGTCTGTCTGTCTGTCTGTCTGTCTGTCTGTCTGTCTGTCTGTCTGTCTGTCTGTCTGTCTGTCTGTCTGTCTGTCTGCCAGCTTGCAGATCTACCTGTCTACCACTCTGTCTGTCTTTCTGTCTGCCTGCCCCTATATGCCCCTATACTTGTCTGCCTTCCTTTCTGTCTGTATATCTGTCTGCTACCGTCTGTCTGTCTTTTTGTCCCTCTGTCTGTATGTCGGTTAGCTACCCATCTGCCTGCGTGTCATCCATATGTTCTTACTGTTCCCTTCGCTATAGTTCTTGCCTAGTTAGTTTTAGCTTCACAGAGCTGTTCTGCACAGAGCTGCTCTGCACAGAGCTGGTCTGATCTGAGCTGTTCTGCATTGAGTCATTTGAGTAGAGCGTTCTGCAAAGAGACGTTTTTCTGAATCGTTTTTGCATGGAGCTGTTCTGCTGAGAGCTGTTCTGCATAGAGCTGTTCTGCATAGAGCTGTTCTGCACAGAGGTGTTCTGCTGAGAGCTGTTCTGCATAGAGCTGCTCTGCATAGAGCTGTTCTGCTGAGAGCTGTTCTGCACAGAGGTGTTCTGCATAGAGCTGTTCTGCATAGAGCTGTTCTGCATAGAGCTGTTCTGCATAGATCCGTTTTGAGTAGCGCATTCTGCACAGAGATGTTCTTCTGAATCTTTTTTGCATGGAGTTCTTGCATATATCTGTTCTGCTTAGAGCTGTTCTACTGAGAGCTGTTCCACTGAGAGCTGTCCTACTGAGAGCTGTTCTGCAGGGATCTGCTGGAGGAGAAGCGTTTTGCCGTAGTGTTGCTGAGTTGGAGTTAATGTGTATTAATTATTTCTCCTCTCTACGTGCCAGGAAGGCTTCCATTGTCGTGTTGAGGGGTTGGCATGCAAATCCGTCGAGTCCCTTGAGAAGATACTCTTAGCGTGAGGTGTCCTACGCCCTACCTGTTCCTAAATGACCCACATCTGAAATCACTGAGGGCCACTTGGGATGAGAGTGTCTACTAAAGGAACAAAAATGTAACAGGACAAGTGCACAATTGTTTCCTCCCCCCACACCCCCTCTCAAGATATGCAGTGGGAGGCTGAAGAGTGTTGCCCCAAAAATATTGTAGCCAAACAAATGTTTCATTCATTTTCCTAACAGAAGTGTATTAACTGTCAAAGCAAGGAATTATGGTTGGTTCTTGTGCGCTGTATTTGCAGTCCATTAAGCTATATCTGGTATGCCCAAAGATTCACCAAAAAAAAAAAAATACATAACAATGCAAGATGACCTATTCATTTAAGTTAATTTAAGCAGAATGCTAATTCAAAATGGAGCAGAATTTGGTAGGTAATAGACTAGAAAAATCCCATCCTAGTATCCTGTGTGTGTGTGTGTGTGTGTGTGTGTGTGTGTGTGTGTGTGTGTGTGTGTGTGTGTGTGTGTGTGTGTGTGTGTGTGTGTGTGTGTGTGTGTGTGTGTGTGTGTGTGTGTGTGTGTGTGTGTGTGTGTGTGTGTGTGTGTGTGTGTGCGCGCGTGCAGGCGTGTGCGATGGCAGAGGTGACTGGCGATGAATGTAGTGGTGGTGGTGGTGGAGGTGGAGGTTAGGCAGCAGTGATCTAGTCAAACGGCCGCCAGTAGGGGCAGCAGTGAGTGGCTGTGTGTGAGAGCGATCGTGTCTATAGCGTGAGGAAATAGAGCAGAAGAATATGGGCCTGACAAAAAGGAATCCAGCCGCGCTTTCTCGTGTACCCGCGAGGAGAGGGATGGGGGCTGCGGAACGCGAGCAGATTACACCCAGCCCGGGCGCTGTTCCCATGGCAACCTTTGGACCCTGAGACCTCGACGACCGTCGCCGCTCAGCCAGTGAGCAGCGCGGTTCAGATTGTAGGTCAGACGCGGCAGCGACGGTGCAATCAGTCCTAATCTGTCTTGATTTGTGGGTCACGAATTGAGCGGCCAACATGGCTTTCGCTCTGTGTGGCCAGTTTAGCTGGCGACACCCCGTGTCAGTCAAACCGGCTAACTTTGCAAGGAGAATAAGCAAATGTATTTTGATTTTCATAATTGTCCACTTATCACCTGCTATGCTTAGTCTTGAATAAAACACAAGGGTTCAGAAAAATGGACTCAAGAATAATTTAAAACAATCTTAAACCTACTTAAATAGACCTAGAGTTATATGTTGACAAGTTATAGGCCTAGGCATGTATGTATTAGGGATGTGTCGGTCGCGACTGATTCGTTACAAAGAACGAATCCCGAACGTGAACGACAAGAACTGGTTCCCCAAAACAAGAAGAACTGGTTCTTTGATTCTTTTTTTTTAACATCAACCAAACATATGGTCACGTAAATAAAATATACAAACGAACAGAGCTCCGTCTCCCCGCGACTCATATTGATTGAGTCTACAACTTCCTCAAAGATTCAGCCAATGAGAGGTAACAATGGTGTTGGAATGGCACCTGGGTAAACCAATGACAAGGCGGTACCGTCGAATATGCGCGCTTTCTCTCTCTGACGTATCTTGGGTCATACCATTCGACTCATATATCCCCCTACATTTTTTCGAAAATAGACTTGACCTCCATCTGTTTATTGGATAAACACATTTCCCAATCCCAGGAGTCTTTGCTCCATTCTACGTCAATTTAAGAACAAACAAAGAAATTAAACTGCAGTTCGTATTTTTTATTTATGACCATGCAAGTTCTGTAATGCCTGAACAATGAAGAATTAAATGTAAAGTAAAATAAAATTATAAATGTAAAACCATAAATGAAATATAGAGAGTAAGCAAGTGGTATAAATATTGGTGGGACGTTCGACATACTATATAGCAGGCATCTCCAAACGGCGGACTGCGGACTTGACGGTCCTATCCGGACCCACGACATATTAAAAAAAAAAAAAAAAGTTTTTTTATTTTTAATTTTTTTTAAGATGTAATCTGACGTAACGAACGAATCAAAACGAACGAATCAAATAAACGAATCGTTATAGTGAACTGAACTGAAAGAACTAGTTCCCGGAAAAGAATCATTTTGCCCATCCCTAGTATGTATGTATGTATGTATGTATGTATGTATGTATGTATGTATGTATGTATGTATGTATGTATGTATGTATGTATGAATGTATGTATGAATGTAGGCTATGTATGTATGTATGTTGTAGTGCATGAATGTTTTCTGACTGTATGTATGTATGTATGTATGTAGGCCTATGTATGTATGTATGTATGTATGTATGTATGTATGTATGTATGTATGTATGTATGTATGTGTATGTGTATGTGTATGTGTATGTGTATGTGTGTGTGCGTGCGTGCGTGCGTGCGGACTTGCATGTCTGTTCGCGCGGTTCTGGCGGTTGGGGTTGTGGAGTGCATGCGTGTTTAATTATTGGGTTAATACTGCGCCCTTCTGGCTGCTTTGGGAAAGTACACCAACAATAGCTTCTAATGTATTTTTACAGATTGCATAAAGCCGTAAGACTCCCCACGTTTAGCTCAGAGTTTCTCTTCAAATGTCCCCTTCTACCTGCTTAACAAAAAAGGAAACGCAATCGTGTGGAAATATTTAGCTTGAGAACTCTTCTCAACCTATTCAGTCCAGGTACACCGCCAGTAGTGGAACAGTCACTCAAGTAGAAGTTCAGATAAGTGTGTAAAAAATAAAATAAAATTCCTTATGCCTATAAGCCTACTGCTTCTCTGCGTTCATATCTACCTGTCGTTGTCTGTCTGTCGGACTGTCTGCCAGCTTTCATATCTACCTGTCTGCCACTCTGTCTGTCTTTCCGTCTGCCTGTCCACCTGCCCCTATATGCCCCTATACTTGTCTGCCTTCCTTTCTGTCTGCTACCGTCTGTCTGTCTTTTTGTCCCTCTGTCTGTATGTCGGTTAGCCATCTGCCTACATGTCATCCATATGTTCTTACTGTTCCCTTTGCTAGTTCTTTCCTAGTTAGTTTTAGCTTCAGAGCTGTTCTGCATAGAGCTTTTCTGCATAGAGCTGCTCTGCATAGAGCTGTTCTGCATAGAGATGTTTAGAGCAGAGCGTTCTGCACAGAGATGTTCGTCTGAATCGTTTTTGCATGGAGTTGTTGCATATATCTGTTCTGCTTAGAGCTGTTCTACTGAGAGCTGTTCTGCCGAGAGCTGTTCTGCCGAGAGCTGTACTGCCGAGAGCTGTTCTACTGAGAGCTGTTCTACTGAGAGCTGTTCTGCAGTGATCTTCTGGAGGAGAAGCGTTTTGCTGTAGTGTTGCTGAGTTGGAGTTATTGTGTATTAATTATTTCTCCTCTCTACTCGCCAGAAAAAAAAAAAGATAAAGCAGAAAAATAAATACTGATATAAGCAAAGTACAGATACCTTATCTTTACTTTACTTATAGACACTTGTAGTTCAGTAAAGTACTAGTAACTGTAAAGTACCAGTGAAGTACTTCGTTACTGCCCACCTCTAAACATCGCACAGCACATTAAACAAAATGCATTAGCTTACACTATGACATGAAGGAGTAATATTAACAAATAGTCCCAAAGAGGGCGCTTATGACCGTCATTGCCTCTGAAAGTAGCACCAAACCCGCCAACCTACACCTTTTAAGGAGAACCGAACACAAACACCACTTTTAGATTGGTTAGCATGAGATGTCTCACTCTATAGGTGAACATATGGTACTGCACGCGTGCCTCCTTATTGGCTGATATGGTTACCCAGTGTCTACAGATGCAGGGCCAATGAGACACACCATTTTCTCAGTTTATTAAGGGTGCGTTTATTTTCATTGACATACAGAGCTCAGAATGCAAAGAGCCGACAGGAAGGTACAACCCTTTGGGCAGTCCTAGTCTGAGGTCAGCTCTAGCAAGAGTACTATGTTCATCTGGTAGAGGGTTCGAGCTCCTGTCTATCTCAACTGTTAGAGCATGGCATTAACAATGCAAGGATTCTGGGCTAGGTTCCCTGTTAAACTCATCTGGTAGAGCATTAGAATATCAACACTGCATGGGTTAGGGGTTAGATTCCCTGTTGAACTCAGCTGGTAGAGCATTAGAATATCACACGGTGCCAGGGTTAGGGGTTAGGTTCCGTGTTGAACTCAGCTGGCGGAGCATTAGAATATCAACACTGCATGGGTTAGGGGTTAGATTCCCTGTTGAACTCAGCTGGTAGAGCATTAGAATATCAACACTGCATGGGTTAGGGATTAGATTCCCTGTTGAACTCAGCTGGTAGAGCATTAGAATATCAACACTGCATGGGTTAGGGGTTAGATTCCCTGTTGAACTCAGCTGGTAGAGCATTAGAATATCACACGGTGCCAGGGTTAGGGGTTAGGTTCCGTGTTAAACTCAGCTGGCGGAGCATTAAGATATTAACACAGCCAGGGTGAAGGGTTTAATTCCCTCTTGAGCAACCCGTGCTATGAATGTTTCTGAGGCTTGTAAGAACAGACTGCAAACACGTTGTAATATCGACCTTGATATGTTTGATGTCGCGAGATAGCAAAGGGTTGGATTCCTTGCTAGCGGGTGGCTGGTATATTCTCGACCACCACTGTCCTACTTGAGGAAACCATGTTGATTTGCTGATGATTGTTCTTCCTCAAGAGCAGCATTACCACCATGCTGAAGCCCGGACCTGATGCCGACCGGGTGTTTCCATTATAATCAAAGGAATCCACGGATGGACGAGCATTAAGACCAGCATTAAGACGGACATTAAGGTAAATCCCCCCAGCAGATGTGAGCACTTTGCTAGTCTCCATTCAACAGCTCTCTCTCTCTCTCTCTCCGTGGATTATGACGTCATGGTGCTGTTGCAGAGTGGGATGATGATGATGATGATCTGGAGCACGTCCAGGGATCACCGCCCCGGGGATTAAGTGCAGCTAGGTAGTGGTGTTTGGCAAGCGGTGGACGGGAGCTCTGTGGAAGCCCTGGAGGTGTCTCCTCCTCCTGCTCCTCCTCCTCCTCCTGCTCCTGCTCCTCGTCCATGAACAGACCCAGCACCAAGAGGATTCTTATGGCTGAGGAGGTTCCCCTTCTGGAGATGAACGGCTGAAGATGAAGGGCGTTTGGGGCTGTTGAAGATCCTCTTCCTCACCGTAGGAGTGTGGAGGTGTGGAGGTACGTTTAAAAACTTTCACTCCTTGTCAGCATAGAGAACCGGAGTTGTATTTGATTTATGTGAGAACGTTATCTACCGCCTCGAATCAACAGCAGGACAAGATAAGCTGTAAAACGGTGTTGGTCAGTTAAAGCAATCGCACGCTGAGGCATATGCTGCTCGGATAAGGTACTTAAGTGGGCCGACGGACCACCGGCGTACACTTTATTATTCTCTGTTCATTTGTATTTGTTATTATTATTCTTCAAGTCAGAAAGATACCATTGTGGATGTGGATGAACCCTTTCCTGGCCTGCATTGCGCTCATTCATCAACGCTGCTACGGTCTTTCATGCTGTGCCGAGAGAACTCCATGAGTACATGTGTGTCCGTGTGGGCTTTTGGTCTGCGTTCAGGAACGACGCGATGAAGGTGAAATGGACCAAACTGGGCATGGTGGTCTTCTTCCTGCTGTCTGTCGTCATGACGACCTGCTTCATCTGGCAATACAGGATGCCCAAGTTGGAGATGGGTGTGTAAAAACAAAACAAAATAACACAAACTAAAAGACTTTCCCTTTAACTGATTATTATCTTGATGATGATGATGATCACCATATCTAAACATACTGTTGGGATTGATTCCCACACACTTTCAGGATTTTTTTTTTATCATCAACGAGGGTAGACCTTTCCATTCTTACGTCTAATTGCTTGTTTGTGTGGGCGGCGGAGGGATTACACAAAGCCGGGCGTACTGTAGTAGCGGCCGGGGGATTATCGGACCCTTCAGAGGTTTAAACCCTGCTGAGAAAAAGACCAGAGAGGTGGCGTGTCCCGTCCGACACACCGAGTCGCCGCGGCAACAGCATGTGTTTTCCATTAGAGACGATGTCCGTAGCAGACGCCCCACCACACACACGACCGTTTTACATTTGACGCAATCACGTCCCACAACATTGGTACCTAAAGACAACTGTTGCAAAACAGAATATTTTGTCAGGTACCGTTGATGAGAATGTAAAATGGTAACACATGATGCTTAAAGATATTGTACTCTTTTATTAATGTGATTATTATTTTAATTCCTGCTTTCTCAAATCTGCCATTCAACATAAATTATGCCATGTGGGGAATTTCGCTCTGGGGCTTATTTAATTAAAATATCCATTCTATGCATCATCAATTTAACTCAAACTCAACATTATCATTTCCAATTTTACCTAGGGGGTAGGGCACAGCTGAAATAGAGAATTGGAGACTGACGGAATACAAAGATGGTCTATTGTGTGTGTGTGTGTGTGTGTGTGTGTGTGTGTGTGTGTGTGTTAGTGTGCGTGCGTGCGTGTACAAACTTCTCCCTAAGCAACATCTCCCATGTGTTCAGAAACAGTTTCCACAGACAGCCTGCGGAAGGAGACGATCTGCCCCCGGTTCCCCGAACCCGTGCCCCTGACTCATCCCATCCCCGTGCTTAAACAGGCCCTTGAACAGGTGCGTCTCTGCGCAAAACCTTTCACCTTTGGGAGACCCATTTTGGACACAACATTTTTTGTTTTCGGTCTGCATTCACAAATTTCCTGTCAAAGAAAGTCTCAAATTTCCCAAATAAGAGTTACACACACATCTTATCCGATACTCTTCTCACTCAACTCCAAACAGGTCGATGCCCTCTTCAGGTCAAAGGTCAACCAAATCAGCCTACCTGCGATATCGGCCATTGTGATCTTAAACGACTCGGTTCTCTGGAACGGGAACTTTGGCAAGCGGAACGGGAGCGACCCCAACTCTCCACCCCCCTCTGAATACACCATGTACAGGTACTCTCCAATATTAGGCTCAGACTCGTGCCACATACACCCTGCAGTCTCGGCAGGTGTGGCCCCCCCAGTAGGAAAAGGGTTAAACAAACAGCTACAGTAGTGGTGCTTCAGATGGTTGGATTAGACACCTCTTGTGTGTTATTATGGTCGATAACGTATGCTTTAATATACATTTTAATAATGTACCATGTGGATGATTTGTCAATATCGTCCACCTCCCCTACTACTACTACTACTACTACTACTAGTAAAAGGTCAGTTTTACCACTCTCCAGAACTTTGCGCTGCCAGGTTTTAATAAAGCCCAATCTGATCTTCTATCCGTCAGGATCGCCAGCCTCTCCAAGATCTTCCCCACCCTGATGCTCTACAAGCTGTGGGAGGACGGCGGGGTGGACTCCCTGGACGACCCCATCGAGAAGTACGTCGACAACTTCACCATCAAGAACCCGCTGGGGAGAGGCGGCGGTCCCGGACAAGCCTCCCCTCGGGCCCGCCTCCCATCAATCACCCTGCGCAGGATGGCCAGCCAGCTCTCAGGTGAGAAGACCCCCCCCCCCACACACACACACACACACACACACCCTAACCCTACGCCCCCCCCCTCCCAAATCATTCGATCACGTCTGCATCGCATCCGAGACACTTGACGCGATGACTTTCATTGAGGTTGAGTCGATAAGCATTGGAATACAATCTATTGGGATGTACACTGTTTTTTTTGCCGTTGTCTGAAGTTTAAATGATGTTTTCGATTCTGATCCAATGAGGCGATAGAAGGAAGACGACGGTGCAGCAATGGGCGGGGTTATCTGGAAGCTAACCTTGCGATGTGCCGGGTTTGCTCCAGGTTATGTTGACAGAATGAGTTGCCATTGTTTTTGAAATGTGACTCCCCTCATTTTGGTATCCTAACCCACGAAATTGTGAAACGACTTGAAAAAGCCCAGGGGTCTTCGTTTTAAGGACATGCCTTCCCATCAACGTCATCACAGAGCCTCAACTAACCCCATATGCCCACACGAATAGCAGGAGAATCTATACTTGGACAAGAGCTGGTCTCCAAACATAGAGCTAATCCCCCCTGGTGGGTCATTGGTCTCTGCAGAACCTGGACGCTGCAGTTTAAAGAGGCAGAAATAGGGGACAAACAAAGCCTGTCTCCTGCTGAGACTCCACTGTAGACCACACCCAGTGTTCTGGGACGAGGAGGGAACCCGCTAAGCCAATTAGTGGTCTGAGAGGCTGAGATGCTAACTGGCTCAAATTGCTATATGTTAGCTAACTGGCTCAACCTGCTATATGTTAGCTAACTGGCTCAACCTGCTATATTTGAGCTAACTGGCTCCCCTGGCTGTATGCTGCTAGAAAGGAGGGGGATTACATTCCAGCCTAAACAACAACAACAACAGTGGGGGATTGTACAATTGTAAAGTTAAATTAAACATGTGTAAATATTTCCAATAGATGAAATTGTACCATGGCTCATTATATATGGATGTATAATGAGCAATACAACTGATACGATGTAACCCTACAACTGAAACCATCAAACTGTGCTAATGTTAAAGCTAAAGATAGAAACTAAATCAGCCCCCAGTCAGTGGGGCCAGTTTGTGAGGTTCTGGGGAAGATCGATCCACTGTTCACAATTTACAGTCCCAGATCGATGGCCCATAGGTCCTTGTATCCTTGCCTAGTGTGAGTGCACCCTTAGACAGTGCTGTCTCGCCAGAGAAGATATCCCTCCACCCCCTACATTAAAAAAAAACTTGCAATGTGCCGTGAGACTAAGGGTCTTCCCCTTAAACTACTAGACTACAGTTAATCTAGACTACCCAGAACAACTCCTGGATTGAACTAGGTTTACCAGAACTCCTTCTCCTTTGGGGTTAACGAATAGGTAATTATAAGTTAGAAATTAAATATTTTATTCATAGCGAATAACCTCTCAATCATATATCCCAATAGCACAGTTTAAAACTGCTTTGAAGATGACCAGACAGATATGGCATAACGCGGTGGGTTTGGGGTGGCTGCAGCAGGTTGGGTCGCTCTGAGTAGGTTGGCCTACAGGCAGGCTGGGTCACACCACATCAGTCAGCAAACTGGCTGGGCCAGTTATGTTAGCAAACTGGCTAGGCCTGATATGTTGGCAAACTAGCCAAGATGTTAGAAATCTGGCCCAAGCTCATTAAATATCGACTGGTATGTATTTACGCTTTAAAAATGTCATAAAAATGTACTTTCAACGTGTAGGTTCAATTTAGTTAAATTTATTTCACTAAAGGACCTATATTGCTTCTGTATATTTATTATACTTTTATTTTCAGGATTACCCAGGCGATTACGGGAGACTAATCTCCTCTGGAGTGGAGACACGCAGGCAGCTCTTGAACTGTTAAAGGACGATATCCTGGTGGCAGATCCTGGCACCAAGTAAGTCTCAAGTACTTCTCTGGTAAGAGTAAACACAGGCCTCCATTAACACTTGTGTTAATCACTCAGTGATTGTTACCATAACAATCCCTGAGTGACATGATACCAGTTGATACCGTCTCCTGACGTCAACCGACTTTAGTCCATCACACATTTGGATGGACTCTCCCACTTGTGATGTCACTGAAGGCCGGGTAGATGATCAAATGGCCAACACACTTAGCCCTTTGAAATTCTTGATGGAATATATATATATATATTTTAGGGCTGTCATACAATAACACATTTTTATTGTGATTAATCGCATGGTATTGATGAGTTAACTCACGATTAATCACATTTCTAAATTTATATTTTAAATCCACTCCAATTGAAGTTCAATGAGATTATCAAATGGAATGACACATAATCGTTCATACCAAATGTACTTAATAAGCAAATTTAGAACAAATGAGGGAGTTTTATTGACTAACTCAGTGTGGGTCGAATATTAAACTTACGCAACACCACTGATTTGGGAATGAGTAATGCATTAATTTGTAATAATCAAGTTAGAATAAGATTGTTTCATTATCGAGCTAATTTTAAAATAAGAAAATCGTGATTCCCATTTTTTCCAAAATCGAGCAGCCCATATATATATCGATATATATAGATATATATAAACACAATCACACACAAGGGTTATCTTGGCATGACTTTTGGCCTTTCTTCCCCCTCCGGTTAGATGTCACTACAGCAACGTGGCGTTCTCCCTGCTCGCCAAGGCCCTGGCCCAGAGGGTGGCGGGCGTGGACTTCGAGGAATGGGTGAGCGTCAACATCCTGCAGCGGCTGGGCCTGGACGACACGGGCTTCGACATCACCCCGGACGTCCGGGCCCAGATGGCGGTGGGGGTCTACGCCAGCGGCCAGCCCGCGCCCCTCTACGACCTGGGCTGGTACCGGCCCGCGGGCCAGATGTACTCCACTGCGGCCGACATGGCCAAGCTGAGCATGGTGCTCCTGGGCGGGTACAGCCGGCGCCTGCTCCGGGACGACACCCTGAAGACCATGCTGACGCCCGCCTTCCGCTGCCACGCGGGCTACTTCGCCAACGCCACCGCCACGCCCTGGGAGGTCAACGAGCTGCGGGGCTACGACGTGCTGCGCAAGGACGGCGATCTGGACGGCTACGCCGCCACGCTCTCCTTGGTGCCGCGCCTCAACCTGGGCCTGCTGGTGCTGATGGCCGGCGTGCGGCCGCAAACGGGCCCCGACCTGGTCACAGAGGTCTACCGCCGCCTGCTGCCCGCCATCGAGACCGCCTTCAGGGGCGCCGCGCGCACGCTGGCCGCCCCGCCCAGCTCCGACCCGTACGTGGGCATCTTCACGTACCGGAACATGACGTTTTACGAGATCAAGGCCGACCCGGACGGGGTGCTGGTCATGCAGCAGTTCGGGCCGCAGATGGACCCGTCAGTGCCGGCCAAGTACCGCACCATCCGTCTGGACTACCTGGAGGACCGGGTGTTCCGGGTGGTGTTTGAGCAGGAGTACCCCTGTAAGCTGAAGGTGAACAGCGCGTCCGTTTCTCTGGAGGCCCAGGACAGACAGCTGTTCAACTTCTATCCCTTCGGCAAGAAGGGCGTGTCGCCTGGGTTCGACTCCCCGGGACTGAACACGTACAGAGTGATCAGGATAGCCCACAGGCCCTATTTCCCTTCGTAGAAGAAGCAAACCATGGCCACCTTTATATCGTTGTATCACACCTTTGTATGTTACGGGAACTATTAATCTGTGCATTTGCTCATATTTATTAGCATTATTACGTTTGTTAGGCCTAGTACTGCGAAGTGCCTACCATGTACCATTGAAGGAGACAAAAACTGTGAAAGAATAAAACATGGGTTGATGGGTTAAAACTGGTTTGAAATATGTTGTGCTGCTCTCTTCCTTTATACTGAACTCATCGCTGAGAAGGCGCCAGTGGCGTAAGCATCTAAGCCTTGAGCAACTTTTATGTACGAGTGTATCAGCGTCGTACAGGAAGAAGATGAGTCTTCCTGTGGTTTTGTTCAGAGCCCATACTAAACTATGGTTCAGTATGGGCATACAGAGGAGTATCTGTATGTCTGTCCGTCTGTTCCATTACCTTTTATGTATCCAATCTACTTCGTACTTGGCTGAGCGGTTCTGGAGAGTACAATACTGAAGGCCAAGCAAGCAACAAGCCCGTTGTGTACAGGAACATGTTTGGTGATGCTGAAATCCCGAATGAAGCAACCAAAAACCACCCTATCCTTATGCCTGGGTACTTCCTGCATTCCATTAAACACAAATGTAACACAGATATACATGATAGGATTTTTTCCTACAGTGTAAAGGGCTCTTTATGGTTCTACGTTCACGCAACGCAAGGGGGTTAAGGACCCCTTACGTCCTTGTGGACCCTCCTTGCGTCCACCGCAAGGGCCAGACGGGTGCCTCCCAAAAATCGTAACCTTCCGTCGAGGCGACACATCAGCAGTGGCTGTGATTGTTCCGCTTACTAAAACCTGACGCGAAACCGTAAACGTTCACGACTGCGTCGAAGCGTCTGCGTGGTCATTGTGTTGCGGGAACGTGGGACGGGAGCCCTTAACAGTTGATCGATTTTCCCCAGAACCTCACAAACGAGCCCCAATTGCTCGGGTCTGATTTAGTTTCTCGCTTCAGATTTAACATGAGCCTGGTTGGTTTGCTTCAGTTGTAGGGCTACACCGTTTTATTTGTATTGCTCATCATACATTCATATACAGTATAATGAGCCATGTTACAATTTAATTTATTCATCTACTGGAAATATACACATGTTTATTTTAACTTTACAATCGTACAATTTCTCACTGTCGTTGTTTTGTCTGGAATCTAATCTTCCTCAATTCTAGCAGCATGCAGCGGAGACATATAGCAGGTTGAGCCAGTTAGCTAACAAAGAGCAGGATGAGCCAGTTAGCTAACATATAGCAGGTTGAGCCAGTTAGCTAAGAAAAAGCAGGTTGAGTCAGTTAGCTAACATATAGCAGGTTGATCCATATTGCTAGCATCTCAGACCAGAAATTGGCTTAGCGGATTCCCTCCTCGTCCCAGGAAACCGGGTGTAATCTGTGGTGGAAAAAATGAATTGTCTACTTTTTAGACAATTTCTACAGCACAATTTTTACTTTTTTGGCCATCTAATTTATATACCTAAATAATACCCAATTCATGATTCAATTAATCAATCATTTAATAGCGTATCTATTACACGACATCCATAACGCTACATTTTGGCTCCTCATTTGACACAGAAAGCTACTATATCGACTGAGAAAGCACAACAGACTGGCCCCTCATCCCTGCTTACACAGTAGTAAGAAAAGCGTAATTTAAACATTCTAATCAATTAAAACTCTGAGCTCATGTAAATATGGTTAGCAGGAGTCAAGTAGACTTTCCTACTGTTTACTGCCTCAATCTGTCTTTATCTACTTTATTAACCCCTGAGGAATAAAATGTGTCAAAAAGCTAAAGAATATTAAATAAAATTGCATATTTAGTCTTCATGAAAAATAACGTTATTATTATACTTTCTAAACTGAAACATTTTCAAAGACTTTATGTCAATGACTCAGCTCAACAGATATCACCTTAACAATGAATTGAATAATTAATTAATTCATGCATTAATTAAATGTATTCATTTTGTAATGCATTTTATTTACATAGATCCTGGCAGATCCTGGCACTAAGTAAGCCTCAAGTACTTCTCTGGTAAGAGTAAACACAGGCCTCCATTTACCCTTAAGGGCCCTTTGTTACCCTTACAATCGGCAGGTATCAGTGAGTTAGTGACAGGATACCAGTTGATACCGTCTCCTGACGTCAACTGGCTTTAGTCCAGCATAACTTTGGATGGACTCTCCCACTTTTGATGTCACTGAAGGGTAGATTATCTAATGGCCAACACACTTGCCCCTTTGAAATACTTGATGGAATAATAAACATACATACATACATACATACATACATACATACATACATACATACATACATACATACATACATACATACATACATACATACATACATACATACATACATACATACATGTCTGCAAACCTGTCTATTGGTCTTTAGACTCTTGATCACACTTCTGTCTGCCTGTCTGTCTGTCTTAACTTTCTGTCAGTAGTTAAAGTCCATTTGACAGGCAAGGGCAAGTTTTTATTATTTGAATGCATGTCATCCAATATTTTTTTTAATAAAATTGGTTGTTTATCTTCAATCATTTACCAGCCTATTGATTGCATGACATCCATAACTCTACATTTTGGCTCCTCATTTGAGCGTTTGACAGAGAAAGCTAATTTATTGACTGAGAAAGCACAACAGACTGGCCCCTATATATTTATATAAATATATAAACACTCAATTTAGTATTCATTAATAATTTAAATATATGGCATCAATATTTCACTAGACTCCCAGAACTTCGTTTGCATATGAACTTCCCCATTCATTTTCCCAAACAACGCCTGGGAACCACATTGACCCAAAACGTTGGCGTTACGTTAGTGGCGTCAGTTAATGATTGGCCACGCTATAGCATGTGTGCCACAGTGACTCACACCCTTTATAAACGGCGTGTGGGAATGCAGTGCTCAATACCATCTACTGAAAAACGAAGAGAACCACAACAAGGCAGCTGTTGGCGTCTCACAATTAAATAAAGCAGCACAATGAAGTGGATCATCGCCGTGGCCGTAGCCGCCGCCGTCCTACACGTGGCCTCCTGCACTGTCACCATCAGGGTAAGAGCAACATGGCATACATTTTTTTTTCCAGAAATAACTTGAATTATATATAGGCTATTTATTCAAAGTCGTGTGTAGTAGGCCTACTCTTTTGTGTTGTAGTTTATTACGCAGAATAGTAGGCTATTCTTGATTTCTAGAAGATAGTCTATAGCCTACCTCTTGAACAATGCACAACAAAGACCGCAGATAAGGTGAAATCAAAACAATTTAAAATTAAATCTGAAGAGATGCACTCCTCGATGTCAAACTTATTTAATGACGATGAAGAAGCCCTGCAGCAAAACACAAAATAACAACATAAGCTACAACCAGTAATTCCTACATGCACGTGTCTAACATAAATATCTTCAGGAACTTAACCAACCTTGACAACTATAGTAATCAAGAATGATAATGGACTTACACGAATAATGTTAAACAGCTGGCAAACACAATAAGGTTCTAACTGAGCCGGTTAGCGGTCTGTAATCCAATACTACCCCCTAGTGGCCGGTGGTAAACTCTGCAAAATCCACAGGCCTATTTATTAAATGTATCTTGTGCTGCATGGTTACCTCCGCAGCTCCGCTGATAATCCTGGGGACAGGATAGTGTATTCAGTAGGCCTATAGTAGAACAGGGTTGTTGGGTGTGATCCAAATGTCCACAACGTCGGTGTCCTTAAGCAAAATCCCCTAAACAAGTTACCTTCTCCTTAATGGGGTCAGCCATGTAGGCCTACTAGGGATTAGTCAAGTCCCCTTTGACTTGACTAAATAGATAAGACGTGACTAAATAGTAAATGCTAGCGCTGTTCTTTAACGGGGCGGTGTTTTGAGCTTGCTGCAGGTGGGGCAGTACGAGTATCCTCTGCAGAGTGTGAAGATGCTATGGCGTCTGTTTGCGAAGGCCCGCGGGTATCGAAGTGAGGCCCAGGGCGGCATGCCCGCCGTGTGCTCCCAACCCGCCCTGCCGCACGTCTTCACACCCCTGTGTCGGGACCCCAACGCCGGGAAGCTCTTCGCCGAACTAGGTAGGGCTGCCGCGTGCCGTCTCGCTACTGTCATGTGTCTGCACACCTGTGTCTATGGGTCTTGATCAGACTTATGGCTGTCTTGTCTTTCTGTCAGTAGTGACAGTTCAAATTGAAAGGCAAGTTCGCTGTAGAATGTAGGCCTGTGTGTGCCTGTGTGTGTGTGTGTGTGTGTGTGTGTGTGCGTGTGTGCCTGTGTGTGCGTGCCTGTGTGTGTGTGTGTGTGTGTGTGTGTGTGTGTGTGTGTGTGTGTGTGTGTGTGTGTGTGTGTGTGTGTGTGTGTGTGTGTGTGTGTGTGTCATCCGAAACATGAAAATCATTTTTGAAAAATCAGGGAATTAAAACATTAGGGTGCTAACACACGTGCCTGAAAAACGACGCAATAATAAGTTAGCTAACACCAAATCAACATGTTCTGCAATATAATGATCAAACAACAAACACCAATGTTTGAACTGAAGCCCACTGCTCTGATGTGGCGTTGGTTGGGGCAGTGTCATGCGAGTTTCACAGGACTAATACCTTGTTTTGTTTTTTCCTCAGTGAGTCTGGCCACCAGGTCGAACTCTTGTGAGATCTGCGCATCGCCAGCCTGCTACGGCTGTTGAAAAGACAACGCTGCCTCATCCCGCGTCCCAATCGGATTCAACTGACCTCAAAACGATTAATGCTGAAGAAATACGGAAAAATACCCAGCTAATTATTATTTTAATTATTTATAATTATTTAAGAGTCCAAAATAATTCAGATTTCCAAAACGCATCACAATGACAGCAAAACAGCAATGTATAGCATGAAGAGAAAGAATTAGCTCACGCTCACCAGTAGAGGAGATGAGCTGTGCCCATAGGGTTCCGAAGTCTTTAACAAAGTCTTCCACAAACACACAATATGCATAAGGGCTTTCGCATACAAACTCAACTTGCATGAATCTAATGTTCAACATGGAGCTGATGGGTTTGCGTTGGCAAAAACAATGATGTTCCAACACGAACACACACACAGACAAACTCTCCTTTTCCTCTCTCTTCCTGTCTATCTACTTTCCCTCCATTTCCAGATTACCTTGTTGTAGCTCCGCCTATAACACGATACAAAGTCATGTGACCCTTTACAGGTTAGCTGTGTGCAAAACATGTCTGATAAGCCTTCTTTACCTTGCTGATTTTTTTGGAATAAACATGATTATGATGGCCCACCATTTTGCAGTGTCATAACTCCACCTCCCACTAGCTGACAACTCAAGTCTTCCCCAGCTGGTCAACAGAGGGTTTATCCAAACTATACAATTTACTATAATCATATATGTGACAACCCCCCTGAACCCCCTTTTAATCCTAGCTGCCACTGCAAGCGAAGGGCTAGGCCTCAGTATCTTCATAACCAAATTAACCACACCTGAGTACAGGGGTGGGCTTATATAAGCAGGTTTTCACTCTCATTCGCATGGGCGCTTTGCTTTATCTCATTCTTTCCCCACATATCCTTGTAGGTAAAGCAATTATCCCTGGTCATATGTTTCGCCTTGTTTTGTACCATTTCAAATAAATTACCTTTTTGATTTAAAATGTAATTGTTTGACTCCCTTTATTATGTGATGATGTACGTGTCCACAGTTGCCTATGGCAGGCACTTAATCCAAAGCAACTTCCTGGGATGGTTTTATTTAGAGATTAGGAACCAGCTAGGGGTTGGGTAGACTGCAGCCAGGTGGGGGATAGAACAGAACCTTACAGCAGGGAGAGTAGGCACACACCTTAATCGCTAGACCCCGGGCACCACTCCAATCAGGAAGGAAGGCTGGGGTTCTGAACCCAGGGGTTGGATGTCACAACCGAATTCAAGAACTCAATGAGCGGCACTTACGATGAACATTGCAGACATTCGACTGCATTGGAAATAATGGGCCCTTCTTTTAGCAATGGTTTTGCATATGCGACACATTGATTAGACCCTTTGAAGATTTCAGGATTTTATTTAGGATAAAAGACACCTTTGAGACAAAGAACTGAATCAGCAATTGAAGGCCACTTTTCACTTCGAAAAAAAGTTTGTTATTGTAAGTCTATCAAACGTAAAAAAGCTAAATTTCCATACCATCGCACATATTTTTACAAGGGTTACATATAAATTAATACTTTCAGAAGTTCTGCCACCGTGATAATAAAATACATAACCTAAGTGTAACATTGTAATCTAGAGTGTATCCTGTGCCCTAACAATGTCTTAATTCAATAGAATATTCTGACTTTGGTGTAGGTGACGTAACAAATCAAATCTACAAAACACAGTAACCAACAGTTGAGTTTACCAGAATGCATCTTGCAGAAAACCTTTTCAGTTGAGTTGTTTGTCTATGACCGATTATTAAGGCCTCAACCAGTGACACGTTTATTGTATTATGATTACTAAACTGCTAACCTATCCACTCTCTTTAATCATTCAACGGGCCTTATACACTGGGTGGCCATCTTGGTTCCCCCACACAGCTACTTCTAGAATCAAGCGCTCTTGTTTTCTTTTAAACACATGGGAAGGCCCCCAGTTCTTCCTGCCTGAAGCCATCACATACATTGTCGGTTCATTTGATTGCAAATACTTCTTTGAGTGCAACTTTTTATTCACCCTGCGTTTAAATGAGGTCTGAACAGACTTCCCATTCATGAAAGAGAAATTTAAAATGCACTATTTTTGTTTACGGTTTTACTTTCATTATCAAACAGTGCCAAATTTGGCCCAATGGCCTCCCTTAAGGCAACAGTAATTTAAACATTTAAAAACATATCACAACAGCATCATCACCAGAGTAACACCCTGGCTAATATTGTCCCAGGTTGAAAAGAAAACGTGTAAACGCTTTTCAAAAGGCTCAAGTTTACCCAAGATTGTGTCACAGTACAAGTGGTAACAAGTCAATAAAACGGCTGATCAAAGTGGAGCCCAGGTCCCTCTTTAAGGCTAAAAAGGCGAGGGAGGGCTTTACATTAAAACTTAAATAACATTAGAAAAGAAAAGGGTCTGAACTCAACAGGTCCCGGCCCAGCGTCTCCTGTGAGGTCAGAGAGCACATTGGTTCTGGGGAGGGGGATGGGGGGGGGTGAGGAGGGCTAGCAGTCTTTCAGCAAGCAGATCTGGGCGTAGATCTTCAGCGCAGGGCCCAGCTTGATGTTCATGGCCCCCATCAGGTGGTCCTCCTTCAGCAGCAGCAGGGCCTGCCCGTCGATCTCCTGCGAGCGGAACTCTTCGCCGATCTCCAAGCACCCTGATGCACAAAAAACACGATGAGAAAATGAAGCATTTCTCCCTCTGGGACTAAATACATCAACCTTGGAAATAACTGGTCGCAAAGTCTATCCAGAAATTATGTAAATAATAAATTAAAGTAAATCATGCAGGAATTACATTTCCCAGAGACGAGATCGTGCAGAAACGACATTTCCTCGAGTAGAAATCATGCACTAATAAAAGGATCAGGTCCAATTCCGATCTGGAGGATCGAACCCAGTACCTTTACCTAGCCACAGCCTAGGGCTGGGCGATTAATCGAATTTTGAGAACAGCTGGATCTGTACATTACTTTAGACTGGCCATTTTCTATTTGACCATTTTGTGTATTTTGTTTTTGGCGAAAGTTCTCAGTTACAAAGTGTTTTTTGGGAGAGACATGCTGAATAAACACGTCATGTTTCAAACTCAAAAATAATCGTTTGAATAAACGTGATTTAAATATCGACCAAAATAATCATGATTATGATTTTTTCCCATAATTGAGTAGCCCTGCTCTAGCCCGTCCCTGTTTATTGAATGAATGAATTTACGAATGAATAAATGAATGAGTGAGTGAGTATCCCCTCAAAGCCCTCACCTGGCAGCGAGCTGATGAACCTGTACACATTCTCCACGCCCCACGTGCCGGGATCTCGGGGCAGGAGGACCAGTGGGAAGGCAGGCAGGTCGTAGCCGTCGCCGCCACCCCCCCACTCCTTCAGCTGCTGGGGGGGGGGGGAGGGGGGGGAGCCGGCTGCCGCGGGCGACTTGGGCAAAGCCGGCCCCCCGTTGAACGTGTCGACCGAGCGGCGCTCCGGCACCGAGCCCTGGGACGCCCCGCGGGCGAAGCGCGGCGAGGAGAAGGCGCCGGGCGGAGGTTTCCGCTCGAAGCCCACCTCCGGCTGAGAGCACCACGAAGGAGTTGGTTTTGGTTAAAGGTGAACAGGAAAGCGAGTGGCTGACTGTAGCACGGCATTTAATGTGGTTATTTTGTGAATCCCATTCGGAAATTAGCGTTAATGGGGACCAATTATACCACTAGGTGCGAGTGTGATTCGACCTTACAAGCCGTTTCGAAAATGTGCCCCATATGACATCACTAGTGGGCGTGTCCACCTAGGTCTGTACTGGATAGATGAGCAACGTTTACTTCAGTCCACGGGGTAGGCTGGTATGCAGTTTTGAAAATCTGCCCCTTCTGACATCACAAGTGGCTGTGTCCACCTAGATGTATGACGGATAGATGAGGCAACGTTTGCTACAGTCCACCGGGTAGGCTGGTGGGTTGATATATCCAATGAGTGAGCTAGGCCTCTTCTGACATGCACACTTGTGATGTCAGAAGTGGCTGATTTTCAAAATTGCTTGTAACGGCTAATCACACTCACACCTGGTGGTATAATATGTCACCTTTAAGAAGCACCAGTGTAGAAACATGATTTGGTGGCAAAATGTACAATCTGAATTTAGTCCTGTTTGTGAACAGCAATGGGACAGAAGTCAAACAGCCTGTGTATTTAGCCCAAATTAGCAGTAACAAGGCGAAATTGTACATGAATGACGCAAGACAATGCCTCCATCCATTCTATACTCACTTTGTGTTTGGACTCTAAACTCTTCTGCTCTCCGTTCTGTCTTTGGCTTCTGTTCAGGTTCTCCAGGGTGTGTCTGCCGGGGGGATAGAGGCCCACGCGCTTGGTGCAGCTCATGTTGTAGCTGGAAAAAAAAAAAAAAACATAGTCTCAAACCGGTGTGAAATACAAAGCTGGAGTACAAGACAAATTTATCAGGAAAAAAAAGTAATCTATCCAATGAGGCACAGTAGCCTAATGTAAATAAAACACTTTATAAAAAAATAATTAATACATAAAATAAATTACCGCTTGGCACACAGCATTGAGCAGAACCTCTTGGTGCCCTTGAAGATGTGCGCAGAGTCCACCTTTCCACACAGCTCACAGGTGAGCATTGGCCCCCCCTGCAGCCCCCTCAGCTCTGACACACACACACACACACGCACACGCACACACACACACACGAAAGCAAACGACAACATTAGCCAGGACTAAACACAACATCAAAAGTGTAAGTAAGTAAACAGCAACAACACTAACAGTAAGTAAGAACCAGTAAGTAACATTTGAAGCAGTACATAGTGCCGTACTTGTTGCATGATACATTAAAGTACTTGTTGAACAGAAAACTAAAGTACTTGCTGCATGGTATACTAAAGTAATAGCTGCATGGGAAACAAAAGTACTTGTTGCATGGTGCACTACAGTACTTGTTGCATCATGCATGGTATACTAAACTATGGTTGCATGGTATACTAAAGTACTGGTTGCATGGTACACTACAGTACTGGTTGCATGGTACACTACAGTACTGGTTGCATGGTACACTACAGTACTGGTTGCATGGTACACTACAGTACTGGTTGTATGGTACACTACAGTACTGGTTGCATGGTACACTACAGTACTGGTTGCATGGTACACTACAGTACTGGTTGCATGGTACACTACAGTACTGGTTGCATGGTACACTACAGTACTGGTTGCATGGTACACTACAGTACTGGTTGCATGGTACACTACAGTACTGGTTGCATGGTACACTACAGCTCTGGTTGCATGTTATACTAAAGAACCCTGCAGGGTCTTACCCTTGGAGGAGAACTCCTCCATCTTGGTGGAGATCCTAGGGCTCTGGGCTACCGGCTGACGCCTGCATCTCCTCAGGGCATCGATGGAGAACGAGGGGTGCTCCACCTACAGACGGACCTCTGTTAATATTCCCTCTGGATCCAACGGTCGGGTGATGAATCAATAAATTCTTAGAGACTAACTACTTCCATGTTCACCCATCAATCAGTGAAACTGATGCTGTGCGCCCCCCTGTGTCTCTGAAGCGGAATTACAACGGACTTAAATTGACTTATTGTCTGCTGTTATTGGTACTACCACGCTATACTACTCACCGGGAACGGGTCGGCGCCCTCTTGTATGACGAACCCCCCGATCAGATGGGTGAGGACCGGCGGCTTCACGACAGGCGGGGGTACTCTGATGCTCTTGCCGTTTTGTGGGACGCTGCCTATCACCGAGGGTGCGTTGTTCCCGTTCCCGGAGGTCATGACTGGGGCCAAACCCGCACCGGGTAGTGTTGCATTAAGCACCGTAACCTGTGGAGGACAATTGTTATACACATCATAAACAAAGGTACAGTAGACGCACAACTGCGCATTAAGAATGGTAGCTGCATGTTAGGGGGCGGCTGAGTTCGAGGAAAGTCAATGCAACAGTAGAGGATAGCAGAATGATAAACAAACTGGTCGCAAACATGATTTAATTTCATTGTATCGTAGGAATATGATTGGAAATGAAAACACGCGCAACATATAAATGGAACCTGATTTATGAGTATGAAAAAAAAAACTAGGGTTTAAACCAGTAGTCTCCCTGAATGGCCTGTTTTATTTGCATGTGCACATTTAACAACACTAAGACATATGTATACACATAACTCTGGTTTAACATTAATGGACCATTTAAGACAGTTGGCGTTCTCTTAACGCAATGCAAACCAAACGTGTTTCATTCATCAGAGTGGCGCTTGTATATCATCCGCCGGGACAATGGCTGAGGGAAGGAAAGCAAGCACACCTCTTTGTTCAACTCCAAACAACGCTTTCTTTTCTCTGCCACCGACCCGGGCGGCAGCGCAGTCCATGCAACACGTTTATTTATTATCCGCCGTGAAATTACATTACAGAGCAAAAGCACGCACCCGTTAGACCCGCAGCCGGAAAGTTTGCGAGTGGATCACTCTCAAAGTTAATTTCTCGCTTTCCCCCTTTAAATCCAACATTAGACTATTCCAGCAGCAACAGCGTGTAGAGGTCTACGGGTCTGCTTGAGTCAAAAACAGAAGAGTGATGTATAACGCACTCCTATTGGTCGGTGCAGCCCAACGAGCGGGCCAATGGCAACACGACTCACAATACAACATTGCTTTTTATTGGATGGAGTTTTGCCCCCCCCCCCCCCCCCCCCCCCCAAACCCTACCCCCCAAAAAATATTGAAACATATAAATTCTGTAAAATACATTACAGATGCATCGGTTGAGTTGGAATTCCCCAATGAAGCATTCATTGAGTTTGTTAGAACCGGACTTAAAGGAGTATCAATTATAAAGTATTATACATAAATCTGAAAAATATGGTAAGCATTCCCAGCAGACTACTAAAGCCAAATGGGAAAAGTAACTGACTTTACAAAGACAAATCAATGAACCCATGTTAGGCTTCCAAATGATGAAACTGCACTCTGCAGTAACGGTTTGCAGTAAATTGGAGTTACCGTTAGTTGTATCTCTCCCCAGTTCTTCCCTAAAGCATGATTCACCGTTCAGTTGTAAATGCGCTCCCAGTCCACAGCCAATCAGAAGCCCCCGATGGCGCTAATGGAATTAACCTGCTTATTCTTAACGCTGAAGAGCCATTGTGTGCCGAGATAAACACGCGAGAAACAAATAGAAGACACCCATACTCTCTCTGGGATAAAAGGATAAATGGAATTTAAATCGAAACAAATCTTAACTTCAATTCAGAACATGGATCACTTTTACGAGTAGCAGAGTCTACATTGGATTTGCTACATTCTGCGCCATTTATAAGAAAGCCAAGTAGCCCATCTCTGCTATTGAGAAATAGGCCTACTTCTATTTTGTTTCACTCCAAACAGCCACTATGGAGTGCAGCGATCAGGTACATTTACGCAATCGATTCATGATAGTTGAATAGGCACATAGTTAATATCGGTCCAGTTTTATGATTGATGATGTGTGGGTTAAAACGCGCACGTCGTTGGTCTGAACGAGGGAAGAATCACTTGTCCTGTCCTGAAAGATAACTAGTTTTATTATATCTATTATGATTTGCCATTTTTATTATGTAACACATAGGCTACCACATCTGTGGTATATGTGGTATACAGTGTCTGTGTCTTGTCTGTTTTGAACTACTGCTCATACAATATTCGAAAATGCTATTTAAAAGAGGCAAAGTGATTCGTATTATAATTTTAAAATGAAATCCACAACTGTCCATCTCTCCTAGATATTTCTGATTGATCTGCACAGAGTTGGTTGTCGGTGTGTGTTTTGTTGTAGTTTTATGCATACACTTCGTGGCACAGATATTTTACAACTGCTTTTATCCCTTTTATCCCTGTTTATCCAGTTTTTTTACCCTTTATATTTTTTATACAAACATACATCTCATGTCATATATATCTCACATCACCTGAGCCTTCAACAACACCAAACAATTAGCAAGCTCAGTAAAATACATTACCACACTTTCACTTTAAGTGACGTAGGCTAAGTGAAAGCGTAAAACCAGGAACCCGTTCACACGAAAGCATGTGACGTGGAATCCTCCACCGCACCATCCCACCTCTTGCACGCACTTGCGCTTAACGCCCCGTGCCCACTACCTCCGTCAGTTGTCCGTTGCCCATTGACTTTGAATGGGGACGGTCGCGCAATGCATTGTGGATCCGTCCGTTGACTTGGAGCGTTCGCCACCGTCAGAAAGTTGAAAAATGTTCAACTTTTTCGGCAGCGACGGTTCCGTCATCCAATCAGATCGCGTATGCAAATTTAAGCACTGTGACGCGACTCGGGCTCTGACGATACTGGAAAGGGGGAAAGCGGGTCTTCTTGCCTCGCAACAAGCAGGAAGAAGCGGGAAGAACCCGGCGAAGCGATTTGATTGGGTGACGGTTGCCTCTGCAAAGACTACTCCCCCATCCGTCAGCCACGCCTTCCCACGTCCGTTGACTGACGGTGCAGTGGGCACGAGGCGTAAGGGCTTTTTATGGTTCCACGTTCCCGCAACGCAAGGGCGTTTCGGACCCTCCTTGCGTCCACCGCAAGGGCCGGACGTGCGCCTCCCAAAAATCGTAACCTCCAGTACGACGCAGCAGCAAGGAACCATAAACGTTCACGACTGCCTCGCGTCTGCGTGGTCATTGCGATGCGGGAACGTGGAACCATAAAAGCCCAGTCAAATAAATGACTCCAGTATCTCCAGTTGTTAAAGGTCCAGAGACTGTTGGACCAGCGGTTCCCAGCCTCTGACTTTAGGTGAACCACTGAATTGTCATCAAGACCTTTACGGGACCACCACATATTCAAATACTAAAAAATATATAAAAACACACAAGTATAGTAATAAAAGTAATGGTAAAAAAAAAATAGAATATATTTATTTTTAATTATCCTCTTCATTTTATCATAGAAACTAGATGGTGTCTATTTGAGGAATAAAATCCCACTCCCACCAGCCGTACCGGTACGCGTACTACAGTTTGAAAACACAGGTGGTGTTCGACATTCTTTAGACCTTTTTGGCATGGCGACTACGGTCACCTCACATGACGTAGCCGTTGATCCTTCCTGAAGCCGCACACGTCTCCATAGTTACCACTAAGAAATGCCTATTAGCACTTAGCATTTGCATTTCCAACACACAAGCAGGATTACAGCGCTATTACCGGCCGGGTGATGTAATCTGTGAGAGGCTTCGTGCATCTATATTGGGACACCGGTACGGCCAGCTGACAACAGCAGTACGGACAGGTGAAAACACCTGTACTGACGGCTGACAACACCTGTACAGACAGGTGCCAACACCTCTACAGACCGGTGACAGCACCTGTACAGACAGCTGACAACACCTGTACAGCCAGGTGACTACACCTGTACAGAAAGACACCTGTACAGACAGGTAACAACACCTGTACAGACAGCTGACAACACCTCTACAGACAGCTGACAACACCTGAACAGACAGCTGACAACACCTGTACAGACAGTTGACAACACCTGTACAGACAGCTGACCACACCTGTACAGACAGTTGACAACACCTGAACAGACAGCTGACAACACCTGTACAGACAGCTGACAACACCTGTACAGACAGCTGACAACACCTGTACAGACAGTTGACAACACCTGTACAGAAAGACACCTGTACAGACAGGTAACAACACCTGTACAGTCAGGTGACAACCCCTGTACAGACAGGTGCCAACACCTCTACAGACCGGTGACAGCACCTGTACTGACAGCTGACAACACCTGAACAGACAGCTGACAACACCTGAACAGACAGCTGACAACACCTGTACAGACAGCTGACAACACCTGTACAGACAGTTGACAACACCTGTACAGACAGCTGACAACACCTGAACAGACAGCTGACAACACCTGTACAGCCAGGTGACTACACCTGTACAGAAAGACACCTGTACAGACAGGTAACAACACCTGTACAGACAGGTGACAACACCTGTACAGACAGGTAACAACACCTGTACAGAAAGACACCTGTACAGACAGGTAACAACACCTGTACAGCCAGGTGACTACACCTGTACAGCCAGGTACACTACAGACAACTGACAACAATGTGTTTCTTATTTTACTACCAGTTAACCCTGCCGTTGCTGTTTGCCGTGGGGACTGCTGTGATTGGCTCGTTACAGTTTGGCTACAACACTGGCGTCATCAACGCCCCTCAAATCGTGAGTACACATCGCCATGGAAATCACCCTGGGAACACAAACAAATCAATCACAGTTATCCATATGTATTCATTTGAATGCTGAGGTTATCTAAATAATCCACCACTAGCTCGAAAAATAAAAAAGTTGAAAGGCAAAATCCTTTTTTTCTTACTGCTGTAACTCATATTGTGATAACAAGGTTGGGGTTAGATCAGTGTGGTCAGAACATTACACCTCCACCCATTCAAATTACGAAAAAGATATGTTTTAGCCATTATATGAGCTTATCGTTACCTCATTCCTTTCTCCTGGCCAAACAGTCCCTGCTCTAATATAATAGAACAAAGAGAGTCAGGGAAGGATTCATTTAAAGTAAGATTACTTGGCAGAAATGGTCAGCAATTAATGCATGTAAAAATCCTTCCTGTTGTTCCTTTGAAATATATATACATATTCAACAAAAATACCACACAATAACGGATGACAAATCTTTATCGTCAAGCCACTTAGGCCAACTAGCATAATGGGCTTTCCAATTGAACTTGGATTCATTGTGAAGTCTATAGGATTATGTGTTACGTAAGCCCCTCCATCTCGTTCCTAGTCTACAGCTGTTGTTTAGCTGTGCTGTTCTCTATTTTTTTTTATATAATAACAGAAAATAACGCATTGTTGGACTTTCACTCAGAATGGCAGTTTAGCTTACATTCACAAGCATTTATGAAAAACGAACCACTTGTCATTCACATGTTTGCAGAAGTCTGACCTAGATATAGTCCTTCTCCTCCTTAAAATGAATAATCGAATAACGCTGCCCTTTATCGACGCCTACGTTCCCGTCACCCACCACCAGATCATCGAGGGCTTCTACAACGAGACGTGGACCAGCAGGTACTCGGAGCACATCTCCCGGACCACCCTTACCACGCTGTGGTCCACCTCCGTCGCCATCTTCTCCGTGGGCGGCATTGTTGGCTCCTTCTCCATGGGCCTCTTCGTCAACCGCTTTGGCAGGTATAGGACCGAGAGCTTAAACAGAGAAGGACTGGGACTCTACCACGGCCATAGGCTGCGGAACAGGCTGCCAGTAGAGATCAGAGCTTCTTCAGACTCATTATTACAAAGTAAACTGTTTACACGGTTTGGAAGTTGCTGTTGGATGAATCATCCTACTTTTTGTAGTTTTTCCGGTCTCTTTGTAGTTTTTAGATTTAGATTTAGTGGGTCTTATTTATTGTTGTCTCGTTAAGCCTTTCGTAACCTGCTTTTCTAACTAAACGGTTCCACACAAATAAAGTCATTATTATTTTTAACTAAGACAAACCATCTGTTGAACATGTGTTTATTAAAGGTGAAATATTATACCACCAGGTGTGAGTGTGATTAGCTGTTACAAGCCTTTTTGAAAATCGGTCTCTTCTGACATCACAAGTCGGGCGTGTCCACATAGATGCGTGCTAGATAGATCAGTCTACCAGCCTAGCCACTGGACTGCAGCAAACGTTGCTCATCTAGCTGTCATACATCTAGGCGGACACGCCCACATGTGATTTCAGAAGAGGCCGATTTCAAAACGGCTAACTCCTCACCCCTCACACTCCTCACACTTGGTGGTATAATGTCACCTTTAAACGTCTCTACACAAATAAAGCCATCAGTATTTTTACGCAGACAAACCATCTGTGTAACATGTGTTTATCAATGTCTTAAGTCCTGCGTTTTCCTTTTTTTCCATCCTTCCCACCCAAGGCGTAACTCCATGCTAATGGCTAACGTGCTAGCCTTCGTGGCGGCCGCCTTCATGGGCCTGTCCAAGGCGGCGGCGTCCTGGGAGATGCTGATCGCGGGCCGCTTCATCGTGGGCCTCTACTCCGGCCTGTCCACGGGCTTCGTGCCCATGTACGTGGGGGAGATCGCCCCCACGCCGCTGAGGGGGGCCCTGGGCACGCTTCACCAGCTGGGGGTGGTCCTCGGCATCCTCATAGCACAGGTAGGGCGGCTCGATTGTGGGAAAGATCATAATCACGATTATTGTGGTCAACATTGAAATCACGATTATACAAACGATTATGTTCGAGTTAAGAACATGATGCGATGTTCAGCCTTTCTCTCAGATAAACACTTTGTATGAAAGGTTCGGATGTTGGGTGAAATGGTCAGGCAAATGACGGTAAAACTGTGGCTAACTCGTATGTGTCTGTCTGCCTGCCTGCCTGTCTGTCTGTCTGTGCGTGCGGTGTCTGTCTGTGCATGCGGTGTCTGCCTGCCGGCCTGTCCGTCTGTGCGTGCGGTGTCTGTCTGTGCGTGCTGTGTCTGCCTGCCTGTCTGTCTGTGCGTGCGTTGTCTGTCTGTGCGTGCGGCGTGCGGCCCTCCCGCTCCAGATCTTCGGCCTGGAGGGCCTCCTGGGGAACGCGTCCCTGTGGCCCCTCCTGCTGGGCTTCACCTGCGTCCCGGCACTGGTGCAGTGCGTGCTGCTGCCCTTCTGCCCCGAGAGCCCCCGCTTCCTCCTCATCAACCAGAACCAGGAGAGCAAGGCGCGAAGCGGTTAGACACTAGGGGTGTAAGAACATATCGATACACTCCCGACTACTCCTGGATTCTACGTTGTTCCACTCAGTCGATGTGTTCATTTAAAGATTAAAAAACAAAAGCACTATCAAAAGCGAGTCCTAATGACTGTATAGTAACAAGAAGTTAAGGGAGAGATGCATGCTGGTTCTGTACTGGTGTGTTTACGTTGGGTCTCTGGTCTCTTGGCAGAATGGTTCTGTACCAGTGCGTTTACTGTATGTTGTGTCAATTCATTGAATTTATAGAGCGCTTTTATTTTCTGGAAACTCAAAGCGCTTACAGTGAAGGGGGGGAACCTCACTCACCACCACCAGTGTGTAGCACCCACTCGGGTGATGCATGGCAGCCAATCAGCGCCAGAACGCTCACCACACACCAGCTTGAGAGTGAGGGAATTAATGAATAGGCCAATTATACAGGGGGATAATTAGGGGGCCAGATTGAATGAGCCTGGTTAGGCAGTTTTAGCCAGGACACCGGGGAATCCCCTACTTTGCGACAAGTGCCCTGGGATCTTTTATGACCTCAATGAGTCAGGACCGTCTCCTCCGAAGGACGGCACCTTCCACAGCACAGTGTCCCCATCACTTGCACTGGGGAATCGGGGATTGATGTTTTTGGCCAGAGGGAAGAGTGCCACCTACTGGCCAACACCCGACACCCCTTCCAGCAGCAACTCAGTGCTCCCAGTTGGTCTCCCGTCCAGTACTAACCAAGCCAACACCTGCTTAGCTCCGGAGATTCAGCTAAGGCAGGGTTGCCATTGGTCTGGCTGCTGTTTACGTTCGGTCTCTCTTGTTCTGTACCAGTGTGTTCATGTGGTGTGTCTGTGGTTCTGGACCAGTGTGTTAACGTTAGGTGTCTGTGGTTCTGTACCAGTGTGTTTTTGTGGTGTGTATCTGGTTCTATACTGGTGTGTTGACATGTGTCTCCTCATTCTGGTTCTATACCGTTGTGTTGACATGTGTCTCCTCTCTCTGGTTCTGTACCGTTGTGTTTACATGTGTCTCCTCTCCTCTCTCTGGTTCTGTACCGTTGTTTACATGTGTCTCCTCTCTCTGGTTCTGTACCCTTGTGTTTACATGTGTCTCCTCTCTCTGGTTCTATACCGTTGTGTTGATGTGTCTCCTCTCTCTGGTTCTATACCGTTGTGTTGATGTGTCTCCTCTCTCTGGTTCTGTACCGTTGTGTTTACATGTGTCTCCTCTCCTCTCTCTGGTTCTGTACCCTTGTGTTTACATGTGTCTCCTCTCCTCTCTCTGGTTCTGTACCGCTGTGTTGACATGTGTCTCCTCTCCTCTCTCTGGTTCTGTACCGCTGTGTTGACATGTGTCTCCTCTCCTCTCTCTGGTTCTGTACCGTTGTGCTCACATGTGTCTCCTCTCTCTCTGGGCACCCAGTGCTGGAGAAGCTGCGTGGTACTGAGGACGTGCGTGACGACATGCAGGAGATGCAGGAGGAGAGCCGGCAGATGGCGAGGGAGCCGGCCGTGACCATCCCGGAGCTGTTCACCACGCCGGCCTACCGCCAGCCCATCTTCATCGCCATCATGCTGCAGCTCTCCCAGCAGCTGTCCGGTATCAACGCTGTACGTCCAGAACACACAGACATAGAGAGACGCATGCAAACACACACACAGACGCACACATGCACGCACGCACACACACACACATACACACACACACACACACAGACACACACACACACACACAGACGCATAGAGAGACGCATGCAAACGCAAACGACGCAGAGACACATGCACGCACGCACGCACACACACACACACACACACACACACACACACAGACGCATAGAGAGACGCACGCGAACACACACACAGACGCAGACACATGCACGCACGCACACACACATACACACACACACAGACGCACGCACAGAGGCAAACGCAAACACAGACACACACACACACACACACACACACACACACACACACACACACACACACACACACACACACACACACACACACACGGTGAGCTGAAGGGTATCTTGACCATTATCAATCCCATCGTGTATACCAATTGATTCCTCGGGTAATAACTTTAAATGTGGTAGCATGGACCAAAGTGCAGCTTTGCAGCCTAGCCCTAACTCAGCGGTTTGTTGTTGTGGCGACAGGTGTTCTACTACTCCACGGGGATCTTCCTGCGTGCGGGGGTCCCACATCCCGTGTACGCCACCATCGGGGCGGGCGTGGTCAACACCGCCTTCACCGTCGTCTCGGTAAGTGTTACGGTTATAGTTTTACTTCCTACCCTCGGGACCTTAAATGGGTTGATTTAAAAAGGTTGTTTCACACTTAAGCTAAACTACTTGAATTATTTATCATTCAACTTTTGTGTTTTATTTTATTTTATTTATTTATTTTTCCTATTGTAATATGTATGTAAAAGTGACGTTGGATTTCTACATTTAAAGATAAGCTATCCATGGAGCCTCACTTCCCACATAACTCTATGCGCTTTGCTAAACCTTGGATTTAATTCAATGATTTATTAATAACCGGTCCGGGATCACTTGAATGCCTTAACATTGAACATTGTACATGTTGCTGTGTGTTTCAGCTGTTTATTGTGGAGCGTGTGGGCAGGAGATCTCTACATCTGGTCGGCCTGATGGGCATGGCTGTGTCTGCCGTGCTCATCACCATCGCCATGGCACTACTGGTAAGTCAGGACGATGGGAAAGTTTAATGTATACATATGTAGGATGCCGTTAAACTTGAAATGTGTTTCCCTGAAATCTGCCCTTTTAACTTCAACTCAAAGGGCTTTTAACTTGAACATGTCAACATAAATTGCCTCACATGCATTGACGTATAAATCTAAAAGCAATTGCTTTGCATACGATTATTAAATAAACTGCATTTATGTCTCACATTTTTAACCCGTGGCGGTAGAGTAGAACCAGTAGAGTTAGGCGTCTTGCTCAGGGACACCTCGAAACTTCGCTAGGAGAAGCCGGGGATCGAACTAGCATCTAACTCTCCCCCCTACCGCCCCCTCCAGGACCAACTGTCGTGGATGTCCTACGTTAGCATCGCGGCCATCTTCTGCTTCGTGGCCTTCTTTGAGATCGGCCCGGGGCCCATCCCCTGGTTCATCGTGGCGGAGCTCTTCAGCCAGGGGCCCCGGCCGGCAGCCATGGCCGTGGCCGGCTTCTCCAACTGGTCCGCCAACTTCCTTGTAGGCATGGGCTTCCAGTATGTGGAGGTACATGGGGACTCGTCCATCTGTGCATTGATTGATTGGTAGTTGGATTGAATGATTGATGGGAGGTTTAAAATCCTATTAAAAATATGTGGATGTTTGAATGACGTTTATCGGGTATTTGGGTTTATTTTGTGTTTGCCATTATTAAGCTTTGAGCAAAAATCGTAATTGCTGTCTGCTCCGAAAAAAGGACCTTGCCTTCGCACGTCCACTCAAAATCAATTGAGAAAGCAAATTGTTTTTAACGCCTGTTTTTGTATACTTGCCCAGCCCCTCTTTATTCTCCAATAACTCTCAAAAACCTGAAATAAACTTCTTTATAGCCCTGCTTGGAACCGCCACATAAATCACCACAGATCCAAAACTTGAACTGACATCTCTGTGTTCAATGTCTATTTTGGTTACCGTAGCAACTGTGTGGCCCCTACGTCTTCATCATCTTCACGGTGCTGCTCCTGGGCTTCTTCGTGTTCACCTACCTCAAGGTGCCGGAGACCAAGGGTCGCACCTTCGACGAGATTGCGTCGAGCTTCCGTCACTCCGCGTCGGGCGAGTCGTTTGGGAAGTACACCACAGAGGAGTTCAACAGCGACATCTAGAGGTGACGGATGATAAGTGGCGTTGAGAATTTGATTATCTTACAAAAAACATGGATAAACCACTTGAAAGGTTTATCTGAATCCTTTTCCTCGAATACGAATTATTAAATTTGATGATTTTTTCTAACATACATTTATTTTGTCTAGGTCTGGGGTCTGGACGTGTTGGAAACAGTTAAACAGAAATGTTTTGATTCTTATTTTTTTATTGCAGTTCTACACATCATGCACTGTTCAAATAAGATTGTATTAAAAGCTTGCGTTATAGATCACAATGTTTACTAGGTAAGCAACCTTTATCCCAGTTCGGCCTACATTATTCCTTGCTACATTGCAAGAATGCCAAGTTGAATCAGAATGAGCACCTTAGCACGCTAGGGAATTTAATACATGAATCGTTTATTGTATAATAATATGGTTATTTATTGGATTCAGGATAATTTAAGAGTGAAGAAAAGACAAGGGTTAGGAGCATAAGAGAAGAGTGTAAAACTGGTCTCATGTGTTTCCATTGGAAAGTCAATTTTCTTGTGAGGTTCCAAATTAAATTGAATTTACACTGTTGTAAGATTAGTCCCTTAACTTTTGAAGAATTCAGCAGTCTCTTTTGCTCTAGATTTAATGGATCATGTATACATCGTTTGTATTATGTATGTGTTATTCATCATTTGTATTATTTATTTTGTTTATGTGAAAGAGTCATTCGTTTTTTCATCATCAGATCTTCTTGGAATATTTCGTCCATTAAACATAAGGAATGTATTGGTATCATTAGGTAAAAGCTCTTGATCAGCACTTTAAATAGTATTGGTTTTTGCTCATAGTAATCATGATCACAATACGTTCAATATCACAAGATTTACCCAAACAAATTGTAAAAATGTTAACAGTAGGTGCGGATAAGCAGATTTGTGTTTATTTTTTATATAAAAAGTTGAAATTGTGAATTGTTGCTTTTTGCTTTGTATAAATAAAGTTCCAACAAATACAGCCATCTATATAGACGTCTGCTACTTGCCTGAACATTATTCCTTATAAAACTGATTCATTAATGCAGCAGTCGATGGCTTCTGAGCTGTTCTTTCTTAAATATACAGTTTAACTGATCGGTTCCAATAATGTAAGTAGTGTTATTCCACAAAGCGTATATATTTTCGTCAACCATATCAAACAGGCAATGCTACGGCCTTTCCGGTGTTTCAATGAGGACCCCTCCAGTCAGATGTTTATTTTGCTTTTTACAGTGAAGTGTTTCGTTTATGAGAGCTGAACATGACCTCTTATTACGTCCTACATTGTATTTAAAAACATGTAGTCTTACCGAAGGGTCATATCAACCTTCGGTATAGCTGTCATTCAGCATTGATCACTTTTTACGGGGACACTTTCCCATCTTCTGTGACGTTAGATCAGACGTTAACACCAGCCTCTCAAATGGCAGACGAAGCACTTTTCCAGTTTCTGCACAGTGAATTAATACAGTACATTTATAAATCTGGTGCAAATGGAGAGACGGTAAGAATCTCTCGGTATTATAAATAAAGTACATTTTATCATTGCCATGTGCGTTTCATTTCGGCTACTGACATCTATGTTGGTTGACGGTATCCACAGGAGAATGGTAAAAACATCACCAAATTGGAAGCAATGGGATTCAGGGTCGGGCAAGGACTCATAGAGAGGTAAATCTTTCTGTAGTTCAGTCAGCTCTATACGGTCTATGATGCCAACGGCAAATACTATAAAACTATAATACTTGGATATTATAAGACCAGTTTGGACAACATCGTGGAGGTACCTTTTGAATTGAAGTACTGGATGCATCACTACATCCATTGTATTTGAATGTCTCCCTGGTAATATAGGTTCACCAAAGAAACGCCACGCTTTAAAGACGAGCTGGACGTTATGAAATTCATCTGCAAGGACTTCTGGACTTGTTTATTCAAAAAGCAAATTGATAACCTCAGAACCAACCACCAAGTGAGTCCAACCTTACCGTTCAAGGGAAATATGATCCACAAGAAAATTATATTCTAGAACATTTGAAACACTCGTACATTGGACACAGGTTTGTTGTGAAATGTATATCTGATGAACGTTTTCATTATGAAGCTCCCTTAATAGCCACAGATCTGTATAAAGCTATGATACTCCTCTCCATCCCAGGGGATCTACGTACTACAAGACAATAGCTTCCGATTACTCAGTCAGCTGTCAGCTGGGAAGCAGTATTTGGAACATGCCCCCAAGGTGAGTGTATTCAGTTCAAATATCAGTACAACATGTTATATCCATTCAAACAGAGAGCATGAAACTGCCATGGTCTTGGTGTCATAATCAAGGCCTTTTATACAAGATTGTTGAAGACAATACATCATATACTGACCAAAAAAAACATGTTAAAAAAACGTATGAATGTAATGGTGTTTGCGTGTTGCAGTATTTGGCGTTCACCTGTGGTCTGGTGAGGGGGGGGCTGTCCGACCTTGGATTGAAGAGTGTGGTCACAGCCGAGGTGGCTGGCATGCCTGCATGTAAGAAACAATGGCAACCTTTTAGTTCTTGAGCAGCAGCCTTCTAAACTGTTCTAGTCTGTTTGTTATTATGGTGAAGAACCATTCCTCGGACAGAGTTGACTTCGTAGGCTTGTTTAATAATTTGAAAGTAGAGTTCTCTCATTACATCTGAAACAAAAATCCTTGTGTTTCAATCGCAGCCAGCGATTGTGCCAGATGCACATGTACAGCTGCACGCGACATGTTCAAAAATGGTCCCTCTTAATTGTAATAATAAAATCATTAGATCTTCATTATTTAATTTTGTATTCATCGAATAAGCTACACTAGCAAGTGTTTATAATTTAGAATAAATTAATAAATCCGATTTTGTCAGTGATATTTACCGTACGCGTGTGTCTGTGTAGGTAAATTCCAGGTTATGATCCAGAAGGCGTAGCGTCCACAGAAGAAGCAGCATTGATGTCCACAACAGAGCCTCACCCTGCCTATACAACCTCACTGTGTCCATCTGCATGCAGGGTCCTCACTAACAGCCATTACTAAGGCAGCAACATACTTTAAACTAGCTTGCCTGTAGCTACACCCAGCTAACCCCCCCACCACCCCTCCCTCCTACTGGGGTTTCATGTCGTAGCTTGTTTTAATGCTAACGAAGAGTAATTGCAATATCCAACCCGGAAATCAGAGTAATTTGCACCTAATCTTTTCTTTTTCAAGATGTGTCATTTTGTTTTTAAGATGTTGATTTAGACTAATAGTTATCACAATTAATTAATGAAGCGAGTTAATTGTACAAAATATACCGCTTACGTATGCAAGTATTCATGTTGGAACAATGCTTTATAAATGAACTCAATATTAGCTTAACGCTTCAAAGTTGCAGTTATTCTCTAAAGGGCCACCAAAGTATTTAATCCAGGTGGAAGAACGGAGAGAGTGGGATGCCAACAGTGGGATGCCAAGTCGCCAACCACTGTTCCCTCTAAGTTCCTCCACCTCTAAGAGTATTGATTGGAAAATGTTTTATGTGACCTTCATGAATGAATATGATTTATGCTTTCTGGAGCATCACTGCACAAAGGTAACAGAGAAATTAAATTAATATACAAATACACTGACTAAAATGTATGTTATTTCGACCATGGCCTGGGTGAACAGTGTAAAGTTGAACTATGTCCTTGATGCCATACCTGAAGTCATTGCCTCTCCAAAACGCCCAAACTTCCACAACCTGGTTTCCATGGATACCGTTCTGCCAAGTCAGAACAGATCTCAGCGACCGCCGATTTTCTGATTTGAAACATTAGTTACATATCGTCAACGTTAATTGTAACTCCATATAGCCGAGTAGTTTTGTAGCATTACAATGTTTATTGAAATTACAATAATTGTATATTTGTGACAGTGGTTATGAACAAGTGCAGAGAGACACACACACATAGGTAAAACCAAAACATTGGATATCTTGAGTCAGCTTAAACAACAATTGTACGACCCATATCGTAACATACTGATCCACTCACGTAATGTATAGAAGGCAGTAGTAAGATATTTATTATGAACAATATGGCTTAAGCCACTACGAGCACAGCAACCCATCAAGCATTACACAGAATAGTATGTAGATCAACTACAAATAAAAAAGCACAACACGTTGATTGAAAGTTCAGTATCTAGAAGAATGGCAAAACACAATAAATGTTCTTATTTTAATAAGAAATCAAAACACCTCGTTTGGAGATTGCGTCACCAGCTCAAGGCAGGGATGACCTTCTATCCCATAATATTAGTAACAGCATCCTCATTGAAACATTTAAAATTGTTGAATAGTTGTTAATTATTACAGAAATTATTTTGACAAACCACTTTTTTTTTTACTGCCTCCACCATTGCCCCTGTACAACTTAGTATTTTTTTAATGTGTAATAATATAACATTATTTTCTTTTTATAAAAATAGGTAGACTTAAAAATATTTCCATTTTGGTAAAACTTAAAGAAATAGGACTCTATTCGTCATACTAAATGGTCCATTAAAACAAAGCACAAACAAAATCACCCTTATTTAAAGTAATACAATATAAAATATGTTCCTTTTACATGCTTAACCCTTGATCACTAGTAAATGGGGAAAGAATATATTTCTTTACAGCTTCAACAAATGAAGGGGTGAAGTTTTTTTGTGCAACAAGTAAACGATTACTTGTGAGTACTTCCCTTAGTCCCTTTACATTTTGTTCCCATGTGCAGATCCCAGCAAGCCACATTTATATTACATGAACGAAATATGTATATGTCGTTTGCGTTAAAGGTGACATTTTATACCACCAGGTGTGTGATTAGCCGTTACAAGCGGTTTCGAAAATCGGCCTCTTCTGAAATCACAAGTAGGCGTGTCCACCTAGATGTGTGCTGGATAGAGCAGTCTACCAGCCTACCCAGTGGACTGTAGCAATTGTTGCTCATCTATCCATCATATATCTAGGTGGACACGCCCACTTGTGATGTCAGAAGCGGCAGATTTTCAAAACGGCTTGTAATCACACACCTGGTGGTATAATATGTCACCTTTAAATCTCATCTTCTCTTATCATTGTTAGGTGTCATTTTGGAAAAATCAGCGGTAGCATGTGTGCATTCTCGATCAAGCCTGAACTGTACGCTGTCGTACAGTCTGACTAGTGATAGCTGTGTGCTAGCCATGCGCTAGCGATGTGCTAGCCGTGTGCTAGCCATGTGCTAGCCTGAAGGAATGAGAGGGCGGGGTAGTAGGCTGCTTGTGGGGGAGGAGGAGGTTGTGGTTACAGCCTGCGTGGGAAGGAGGAGGAGGAGGAGGGGGGCGTAGTTACAGCCTGCGTGGGAAGGAGGAGGAGGAGGAGGAGGAGGAGGAGGGGGGCGTGGTGACAGCCTGCGTGGGAAGGAGGAGGAGGAGGAGGAGGAGGGGGGCGTGGTTACAGCCTGCGTGGGAAGGAGGAGGAGGAGGAGGAGGAGGAGGAGGAGGGGGGCGTGGTTACAGCCTGCGTGGGAAGGAGGAGGAGGCAGCAGCGGCAGGCTTGCAGCCGGAGCCCCCGGCCTCGGCGTGCCGGCGGTGGGTACGCTTGGTGCTCCGCCCGGGGCACAGCTCCTCCAGGTAGGCCCGGCAGTACTGGCCGATGAGACGCACCTCCGCCTGGGAGGCGGCGGAGGCGGCGGCGGCGGCGGTCCGGGGGTCGGCGGCGGCCGGGGGCGCGGCCTCGTGCGGCTGGCGCTGCAGCGGGGGCACGTCGGTGGCGGTGAGCGCCTCCACGATCTCGCGGTCCAGGATGCGCAGGGCGATGCGGGCCACCGTGTGGCGGTAGTTGTTCTCCGTGGCCTGGCAGTGGTAGACCCCGGCGTCCGCCTGCACCAGCTCCTTCAGCAGCACGCCGTGGCCCGTCTTCAGCACCTCGTGCTCCCGGTTCAGCTGGGGGGGGGGGGGGGGGGGGGGGATACACAGGACACATTCTCATTGTGGATCCAAGGTGGTTAATTGTCACATGCACAATTACAGAAACAGTCACCCGCAACGAAATTCTTGAGTCTAAGGCTCCTTCAACAGCGCAATATAAAGAGAAAAAGTACAATCTGGATGCATGTCATTAAAAGGGGACATATTATACCACCAGGTGTGAGTGTGATAAGCCATTACAAGCCGTTTTGAAAATCTGCCTTTGTCCGCCGAGTTGGCTGCTGGATAGATGAGCAACGTTTGCTACAGTCCACTGGGTAGGCTGGTAGACTGATCTATCCAGCACACATCTAGGTGGACCCGCCCACTCATGATGTCAAAAGAAGCCTGATTTCCAAAGCGGCTTGTGACGGCTAATCCCGATCACACCTGGTGGTATAATGTGGGACCTTTGATGACATGCATCTAGAATGTACTGACGGTAAAAGGGTAAAAGCCTCTTTGGGTAAAAAGCCTGTGATGTCCCCGGTGGTAGTGAACGGGAGGGGATGCTTTCAGTGCAGTGTGTCTGCGGACCGCCGTGCCACCGGCTCCACTCACCAGCTTCCTGCGGCCGTCCTTCTGCAGCAGCCACTTGACGCTGGCCTGCGGAGAGCGGGGCTGGCACTCCAGGAACACGTTGCTGCCCTCCACGCCGAACTGCACCGCTTCACGCAGACGCTTCTCTACCGGACGCACGCGCACGCGCACACACACACACACACACACACGCACACACACACACACACGTCTCAACAAGGGCTGTTTGAATCATCGCTTTGCATTACCGTCTCACTCCTGTCGTTTTCCCGTACATCGTTTCTGTCGGATAAACTGAATGAGTCGAGTTTGTGTTTTGCTTGGATTCAGACTTCCTGTGCGGCAGAGTGTTTCTAGAGTGTGTCGTCCCGTCGGTCACGGTACCTTTGGTGTTGAAGCCTCGACACTGGCTCAGGGGGTCTCCGTGCTTCACGTCCTGTCTCCTACTGCGCCTGAGGAACGCGACAAACAACACGCTTTAGAAGACGGTGACCATTTGTAGAATGTCAAAAATATAATTCAATTTTTTTCGAGAATTTTTTTAATTGTACAATTCTAACATCCTTGAAAAAATCTAATTTTCCCCAAAAAAAAAAAAAAGTTTTCTGTTTTTAAAATATTTTTTTAATAAACAATAATTGCATCAAACAATAAACTCAAGGCGTGGAGGTGATGGGGAGCTCAAGGTGAACCCCTTTGGACCGCGTCAGTGTTTGACCCCTGACCTCTTGGCCGAGGGGGTGAAGGAGGCGCAGGTCTCCCCGTCCCAGGCGCAGTAGGGGTCCCGGGCCAGGCAGCAGTCGGAGCAGGCGCGGCCGTACACCCCGCAGCGGTGCAGGGACACCTGGGTCAGGCCGCGGTCCGACGTCACGTACAGCTGTTGCTGCACAGCGGAGGCAGAGGGAGACGTGCTGAGCTCTGGTGTGTGTAATCCCTGGAGAGGTGCATGCTGAACGGCTGAATCGAAACGTGTCCCTTACCCGTTTGGATGAAAGCCTCATCGTTTTGATCGTCGTCGGGGTCTGTAGAGAAAACAACGGGGACCGGAGTGAGGGTTAATAAGCAGGACTTCAAGATAGATAGATAAGAACTTACATGAGAAATTAACTTATTACAGCAGCCCATGGAATATAAAAAGATGCAATCATAAAAAAGTTAAAGTAAAAGTTATAGTATGTCCAGCATACAAGAAATAAAGAAACAGTACCATGCCATACATGTACACGACTAAGTGTTACACAACAGTTGAGGTTAAATGTTAGCCTCAAAGTAACGATTGTGATGTCCGGTTAAGAGTGATGGTGAAAAATAACTGACGGCGTTACCCTGAACACCTCCACCTCCTCCAGGATGAGCTGCTCCGTGCTGCTGGCGTCTTTGGGGAGAACGATGACCTTCTGCACCGTCCCCCGATCTGGAGAAAGACTCTTTTAGCCGTGTACTTCTCCACAACAAGTTAGATGTTCAACATAATAAACAGAATACGGAGCCTTAAACCGTCTCTCGGATCTAAACAGTGCTTTAAAACCCAAACCCATGATTGCAGGAGATGTGATACTGTCATTATGCTAACTGAGTATAAGCAAAGCACATCCGTAGCAAAGTGAAATACGAGAAACAAAATCGTTTCCTGTTAGTATATATGACTATACCTTGTATAGTCATTCCAATGTTATGGTATTCTCAGCATCCGTTGTAAGTCACTTTGGATTCAAGTATCCACTAAATTGAAAGAACATGTGATATTCAAACAACTATTTGGACCTTGCCAAATACACAGAAAGGCCTTAAAATGCGTCTGCATGTTTTGTGTGAAGCCTTGGTGCATGCCATACTACAATGTAACACACTATCTTTTAAGGCCCAATCCCATTTCTACCCCTTACCCCTTCCCCTTACCCCTCCCCCTTGTTTTGAAGGGGGAAGGGGGAAGGGGAAGGGGAAGGGGAAGGGGAAGGGGAAGGGGAAGGGGAAGGGGAAGGGGAAGGGGAAGGGGAAGGGGTAGAAATGGGATTGGGCCCAAGTATCAATCTCTGCAACATGCGCAATGTGTTGCAGTTTGGGGCGGGGCCACCCCAAGCGGTCTCTCCATGGGGGGCGGAGCCGACCCAACCTGCCTCTCCCCGGGGGCGGAGCCACCCTGACTCACCTGTTCCCAGGAAGAGCACCTCGTACTTCCCGTCGGTGGCGTCCACGATGTCCACGGCGATGGAGGTGAAGCGGTGGTCCCCCGCAGTGCTGAGCACCAGGGGCCGCTTGTGCAGGGGGTACACCGGCTGGTACATGAGGGGGTGCGCCCGCACGAAGTTCACCGCCTCGTCAGAGAACTCCTTGGTGGAGCGCAGCCCCGGGGTGAACGTCCCCCCGGGGCACTGCAACAGAGACACACGTCAACAACAACAACAACAACAACAGCAACAGCCACGTTGACGCAACAACAACGTCCTCATCAACAACATCATCGTCGTTGACGACAGCATCATAATCAACACCGACAAAAACAATGTCAGTATCAACCGCAATGTAGAAACCATGACGTCAACAACAACCTGATGATGACAACGACAAAGTCATCAACCACAACGTTATAACCACATCATTTAAACATCCACACAGAGATGACGATAAGAACAAAACAACAGTGCCATTGTCGGACATCAAGAAAACTGAACTCAAACCTAAATAAATGAGGTGAATCAGATGGGGCAACACGCTGAACGTTTGCTTGTTTATGTCGTAGTTTGTTTGTGAATTTGTACCGCGATAGTAAGCACTTCTAATCTTGGATCTTCAAAAGAGATCTGAGTGAAATGCCTGGCTTAGCGTTAACACAGCAACAGGGGAACACCGAGACGACTGCAGGGTCTCACCGTGCCGGGACGGGGGTAGGGGATCTTGCCCGTGTAGGGGGTCCACTGGTAGTTGTGTCCGTGTTTGTGAGAGAAGGGGCCGTTGAAGACGTTCCTGATGTCGGACATGGCGTACACGCACACCGCTGAGCCTTTAAACACCGACCTGAACCAAAAGGACACCGCAAGTAAGAAAAACACATCTCCTTCTATAAACGGGCGTTCCTGTTGCCCTGCTTACCCAGCGGTGGCGAACACACCGTACACAACCGGATTGCGGGCGTCTTGCGTGGGCAGGATGAACACGTCCCCTGGAGAGGTTAGGAGATTCTGTGTTATAAGGAGCTTCCACTCAGCTTCTTAACGCTGAGTTTACACTTTATCATTTCTATTTTTGAATACTATATGTTCGTCTGGTCTTGTGCATACTTTAGAATTTAGTTTAGCATTAACCTTAGCGTCTATTTTTGTTTTGTACTTTACATTTTTTTTGTATTGTATTTTTATCCTGTGTTTTTCCACTGCTGCTGGGCTGTTGCAGCAAATAAAATACTCCTACGGGCGATTAATGAAGTTGTATCTAATCTAATCCAAAGCAGCCATTAAAAGGAGAACCAAGCTCCCTGTCCCGTCCTTTAAATAGGTTTTATTCATGCTGGGTTTAAATGCCCCTCAACCCAGTTTAATCAAGCAGAGGATGAGTGCGACCCATCAACTCCATCGACAATGACCGGGGAACCACATCAGCCAATCGGAGGTAATGCATGCAATAGCATGTGTTAACCTATAGAGGGAACCCTCTGATGCAAACCAATCTGAAAGCGGTTTGGGATTCCTTTAGTGGTGGACCTACTCAGCTCGTCGAAGTGCGTCTCCACCCCGTCGCCCCCGGTTACAGAGCACACCAGCCGCGCCTTCAGGAAGGTGGTCCACTTGTTGACCAGCGACCTCTGACCTCCGTCGTCGTTCTGCAGGTCAAAACCAGAGGTCAAGGTTGATTCATGGTGGTTATGTCTCAGACTATCGTGGTGCTCAGGTTTTTGGGGGTCAGGTGGTTAGGGCAAGGTGGATGGTGTTCAGGAGTTAGATAGGGTTAAGTGCTAAGTGTTTAAGCGGTTTGTTTTGAGATGACGGGTTAGATAGTTAGTGTTAGATGGTTAGGAGCTAAAGGATTAAGTTAGGAGGTTAGGTTTTGGAGGTTAGGTCGGAGGTTCTTCACCAGAGAGAAGTGGCCCACCATGACGGGGTTAGGGTTAGGGGGTAAGGGGGTCCTCACCAGACAGACCCGGCCCACCCGGGACACCATGATGGGGTTAGGGTTAGGGGGATAGGGGGTTAGGGGGTAAGGGGGTCCTCACCAGACAGACCCGGCCCACCCGGGACACCATGACGGGGTTGTTCCCCCCGGTAGAGTCCAAGCTCTTCTCCCTGAAGAAGAAGTAGAGCTTGTCGTCGTTGGCCTGCGTGCTGTCCGGGATCTTCTGGATCTTCACAAACACCGGCTCTAGGGGTCAGAGGTCAGTCCATAGGAGGGGGAGGAGGGTTGTTAGTGAGTGAGTGAGTGTTCATGTAAGAGATGAATCGATACTAATGTGAACAAGTTGGATGCTTTTTTGATTTTATGGCATTTATGTTGCCCTTATGGACATAACATTAAAGAGAGAGACCGGGAGGCAGCTTGTAGAAGAGATGGAGCTACACAGCTAGCGCAGGAAGCGGGAATCGAACCCGGGTCGCTACAAGGCCAGAGGCAATCCCACACCATCCCTCATATCATATCATTACATGTACATGGGTCTGGTCTGGTCTGGTCTGGTCTGGTCTGGTCTGGTCTGGTCTGGTCTGGTCTGGTCTGGTGGGGGTCTGGTCTGGTCTGGGTCTGGTCTGGTGTGGGTCTGGTGTGGGTCTGGTGTGGTGGGGGTCTGGTCTGGTCTGGGTCTGTTGTGGGTCGGGTGGGGGTCTGGTCTGGTCTGGTCTGGTGGGGGTCTGGTCTGGTGGGGGTCTGGTCTGGTCTGGTGGGGGTCTGGTCTGGTCTGGTCTGGTCTGGTCTGGTCTGGTCTGGTGTGGGTCTGGTCTGGTCTGGGTCTGGCCGTGGGGAGCTACCGTTGAGCCAGCGGGAGTCGTACTGCTCCGTGCGGACCGCGGGACGGTCCCCCAGCGTCCTGAAGATAGCCGGGTCCGTCCCCATGAAGTCCACGTGGACCCCCGCATACAGGTTACCGTCTAGAGAGAGAGAGAGAGAGAGAGAGAGAGAGAGAGAGAGAGAGAGAGAGAGAGAGAAAAACAGAACAAAACAGAGAACAAAACAGAGAGGGAGAGACACAGACGCAGAGACGGGGACAGAGGGTGAGAGAGACAGAGAGACACAGAGAGAGAGAGAAACATAAGAGAGACAGAGAGAGAGAGAGAGAGAGAGAGAGAGAGAGAGAGAGAGAGAGACAGAGAGGGAGAGAGAGAGACAGAGACAAACCATGGGATAGGGCTTGTTGCTAGGGTAACAATACAGCGTTTTGATGTTAAAGACCCGAAGACAAAAACCAAGGAAAGGCCACACATCAGAGTGACCGAAAAGAGTGAGACTGACTGATGAGCGTGGCGGCGTTGGCCCGCCGGGGGTCGTACGAACACTTCCCCTTCCCAGAATCCACCTGGCCAGGAACCAGCCTGAACACGTAGTCCTGGAGACGGAGAGAACACGGCCGTTGTAGAAGTAGTAGTTACAAGGTTAGGGTTATTATTATTTTATAAATCATAGTTATACAGGAAGAGAGAAGCCAGAGGGGGGGGGGGGGGGGGGTGGACGTAACCATGGAGACTGCAGCATAACATGTGTATGAAAAATGAAATAACCTGGTTGAGGGCATGGGTGGGGAAAAGCCATGGTTGTGTGTGCGTGTAGGCGCGTGCGTGTGTGCGTGCGTGCGTGCGTGCGTGTGTGTGTGTGTGCAGGCCTTTGAGTGTGTGTGTGTGTGCGTGTAGGTGTTTGAGCGAGAGTGTGTGTTTGTAGACGTCTAAGTTTGTGTGTGTGTGCGTTTCAGTTTGTGTTTGTGTTTGTGCGTGCGTGCGTGCGTGCGTGCGTGCGTGCGTGCATGCCTCTGCCCTCCAGCCCCGGTTGATGAAGGTGCAGACTGGTTTGTAGGCGCCCGTCCCGCAGGTGTACAGGTGGGTCCGGTTCCAGGGCTCCATCAGACGCACGAAGTTGGCACATTCTCCCTGGTCCAGAAACAGGGTTTACGTTCAGAATGATGCTATTATATTTATAATCAAACATCCAAAAGAGCCAGGATAACGGTGCAAGTATTAAGGAAGAGGATAAAAAATGAAAATAGAGAATAGCAAAAGAAAGACAAAACAAAGAGTACATCAAAACAAAGAAGACAAATACAAAAAAATTAAATATACATACAAATATAAAATACAAATTATATGCAAAAATATGAAACAGCATAACTGGTCAACTGATATGAAAGTTCCACAGTAAAAATGCACATAATCACCTCTGATGTGGCATATCAAAGCGCACAGTGAATGACATGAATATTAATGGGGTGAAGGATGGACCGACCTGCCCCCCCTTCCCAGTCATCCTGCACTCCGCTTTCCTCTCTGCAGACGCCGGCCAGTGGATCTGGGGCACGGAGAGACACACAACATGGTTCATCTTCATGATCAACCAGAAGGCAGGCTCCAAGAGTCGTGACGGACTCATCGGGGTAATATCCTCTGGCTTCTTCTTGGCAAACTTTTGTGCGACATTTTCTACAATAAACTAAGCTCTCGCCAGAAATACCTTGCGGGTAATGTGTTTGTTTGTGTTTATCCCCCCCCATCGCACGGAAGTGACGATTCTGTCAACCAAACAACGGACGGCGTGTGTAGCTCCACCTTTTCGGCACCCTTTCAGACCGCTTTGTACCCCAACGGAGGAGTACCGAAAATAGGAGTGACTTCTTTGGGACCCTGCCCAACTTTTGGCGGTGGAAACACCAATATAAGCGAACCGCGTTGCACCGAACCGAACCGCAGCGCTCGTTGTAAACGAGGCATAAGTGAGGGCGGTTCTCAAAGGAGCGGAGGCTTACGATGAGTGGCTCCTTGTTGACGTTGTGCATGTCCAGCGCCACCAGGTACTCCCGGCAGCCCAGGTACAGCCGGCCCTGGTCCTGGTCCATGTGCAGGATCCGGTAGTCGCTGGTGTTGAAGGAGAAGGCGAAGGGCCGGGCCGTCCGCGTCTCCAGCAGCTCTGTCCACACGGCCACACAAACCATCATCACCATCACAAACCATCATCACCATCACAAACCATCATCACCATCATCACCATCACAAACCATCATCACCATCACAAACCATCATCACCATCACAAACCATCACAAACCATCATCATCATCACAGACCATCATCATCATCATCACCATCATCACCATCACAAACCATCATCACCATCACAGACAATCTTCACCATCACAGACCATCATCATCACCATCACCATCACAAACCATCATCACCATCACAGACAATCTTCACCATCACAGACCATCATCATCACCATCACCATCATCAACATCCCAAACCATCATCACCATCACAAACCATCATCACCATCACAGACCATCATCACCATCACAATCATCACCATCACAAACCATCATCACCATCACAAACCATCATCACCATCACAGACCATCATCACCATCACAATCATCACCATCACAAACCATCATCACCATCACAAACCATCATCACCATCATCACCATCACAGACCATCATCATCACAAACCATCATCACCATCACAAACCATCATCACCCACACAAACCATCATCACAATCACAAACCATCATCACCATCACAAACCATCATCACCATCACAAACCATCATCATCATCACCATCACAAACCATCATCACCATCACAAACCATCATCACCATCACAAACCATCATCACCATCACAAACCATCATCAGCATCACAAACCATCACAAACCATCACCAACACCATCACAAACCATCATCAGCATCACAAACCATCATCACCATCACAACCATCATCACCATCACAAACCATCACAAACCATCATCATCATCACAGACCATCATCACCATCACAAACCATCATCAGCATCACAAACCATCACAAACCATCACCAACACCATCACAAACCATCATCAGCATCACAAACCATCATCACCATCACAACCATCATCACCATCACAAACCATCATCACCATCATCACCATCACAAACCATCATCACCATCACAAACCATCACCAACCCCATCAACACAAACACAGACACCACCAACAACACCAACACCAACAGCATTACATCATCAACAACACAGCCACCACCAACAAAACAAAATAACCAACACCAACCCCATCAACGCCAACACAGACACCAGCAACACAACACCAACACAACCATTACCAAGACCACAACCACACCACCATAACCATCCCAATACCACCACCACCAACACCATCACAGGTATGGAGAGGAATAGGGAGTTTACAAAGGGAAAAGAAAATGGACTGTTGGTTGAACTCTACACTAACCGTAGCAAATGAACGTCCTGGAAAGAGGTCTAACATTTGACAATAACCATAAATACTGACACATATTAGAAATGCATGGGAAATGTTGGATGTTTGAGTTTTTTTTTATAAAATAGAACCTTCTATTTGATAGTAATGAAATATCCCCCTCACTGTATTGATAGTCACATTGCATAGCCATGAACTACTTAACATTCATTCTACATGAGGCATGTGACTGTCTTCTCAGGACAGCCTTCAGCCATGTCCTCCGCACGGACCCGGGGAGGCGTGGCCTAACGGCTGCATGTGCATCACGGATCAAAAGACAGAATCCACGGAGCAATCCCAAACATGGCGGCACCGCGGGGCGCGTGGGGTAACCTTTTGTTGGCGGTGAATGTGCACGCGTCTGTCGGCGTGACCGTCTGCCTAGAAAAGGCTCCCATTCTCAGGAGCCGATCCAAACTGGGATCCATCCTGAAGATCAACCGTCTGCTGGCCAGGGTTAGACGAGGGTGTGGACACACACACACACACACACACAAACACACAGAGACTGTGTGTGTGCGTGTGTGTGTGCGTCACAGACACGGGCATGCGCACACACACACGTCAAGCCAACACAAATTAAGCCAATCCAGGCTATTTTTGACGTTAAAGTGAAAGGGACTTCCCAGTACAAGGAGTCCATCAAAGGTTGGCTCTCAGCTTCGCCACGGGGGCTCGAACAGGCGAACCCTGGATTGAAAGGCAAACACTCAAAGTGCCAACCCCTAATGACTGCAGTCATTCAGGTTGGCAGCTCCAGCGTTTTGAAGGCAAATTAAATGGAGCGAGGGGGGGGGGGGGGGGGGGGGGAGCAGCAGCTCAGGATTTTCGGGAGCTGGTCGTCTGGCAACAAGAAGGATGCTGGTTCGATTCCCGGCTCCACCTAGCTTAGTGTCAAGGTGTCCCTGAGCAAGACCCCTCACTCTAATTGCTCCCCAAGAGCTGTCTCCTTGGTTGACTGTGTGTGTGTGTGTTTATGGGTGGATGCGAGGCACTAAATGTAAAAGTGCTTTTAGGGTCTGCAGGATTAAAGTGTGATATAGAGGCAGACCCAATGTCTGACAACATCGGTCAGACAGAGATGGAGCCAGATGATTCTGCGGTCTTCGGTTGGACTTCATAACCGGCTCATCTCCAAACCGACATGGTTCCGGAGCGACATCACCTGCTAAAGCCTACCGTGCCGTGGTCGGGGGCAGCTGTCCCCACTAAACACACTGTCAGTGTACACAGTGCATGGAAAACAAGCCACTCACATTGGGCATTGAGTTTCATACAGCCGGGAACATGCCGACAGAATATACATTAACTGCTGTTCATGTACATTAACAGTGCCTGAGATCCTCGGGAGAGAGAGACAATTTGAAGATGGTGGTTGAAAGAAATATGATAAAAGACACTGTTTTTTCAGAATGGCATTGATTGGGGCCAGATGTCAGAAGTCACCAGTCAGAAAGCAAACGCAAGCTGCAGTTTGAGTACTTTGGGTGCTTGATTTACCTTGATGATTTGATTTTAAATATACTTTATTTATTCTAGATTTTATGGTGCAACGTATTGTATGTTTAAAATTGCTATATTCTTTAAATAGTTGACCCTTGACTTGCATAAGAATTTAATCTCCAGCACAACGTTGTATTATTATGCTGTGCATTTGATGATAAAACCCTTTGACCTTGTGAAATACAAATGTTTCAAAATTGCTATAATGTATACTGGGCCAGTATGTTTGAATGAATATCATAATAATACACTGTTTTCCATCATAGAAGGAGAAAAGAATCCATCTTACCCTTGTAGGACAGATACACCCTGGGGGCTGCCTGGAAGTCACCATGGCAACAGTACACACAGCATCCCAAAAAGTACAGGAGAGAGGGGAGTAGCGGGGGGACGTGGCCGGTTGCCATGGCGAGGAGAGCAGCGTTTCCCTTTGGGGATTAAAGGAGAAAGGTTAAAATCAATGTAGATCTAGAGATACAGAGACACCCGTTGTCAATGGTTGAACACTGAATCTAAAAAAAAAAAAAAAGGGTCAATATTATACAAAAAACCTCCCTTGCCTTTTCTTTCTACCCTAGGCAGAGTTAGAACTGATACTCCTGATGTCGCAGAGTACATCCAGTGACATCATTATTAACAAACAATTTAATCGGATTGAGTTGGCATTTCCCTTTCCACACCCGGTTTCCGTTTTCTTATTCCCGAATCAAGGAATAAAAGA